>NC_142009.1:340026747-340044578 GCF_049901735.1 Notechis scutatus | reverse complement strand
ATTATTCCTATAGACTAATGCAATTCTCTTCCTACAATCGCTGGTGTGAAATGGGCCATCTTCAAATGTATCATTACTAGGGTGGGAAATGTCTACAGAAAACCTGATAATTCTTAAATCACTTGATTTCTTGCTAGTTTTTGAGGTACTTTAAAGACACAAGAATGCCCTTGTAACCACAACAATGTTTTAAAGAACTAGGTATCTACAAAGCTGAAGATGTCTGAGTTCAGTCCTGATTTTGAAACACAACACCTAGCCTTGGTTTCCCTAACAGATGACCTCTTGAGGGAGACAACTTGTTTTCTGCTCCTTTAAAAATGACACTGTAGCAGTTACAAACACATTACTTCAAAAGGCTCTTAAAAGCAATCCTTCACATCTGCTTAGTTATCCACCAGTTGGAAGTTAAGATTCTTTTTCATGGCCACATTAGAGTGCTTCCTTCCTGCACTTGAATTGGAAGGAAAACATTTTGAGATAAATTGGGCCTCCATAGTTTACCTCATGATTGCTCTTCTCACACTATTAAATGCAGGATAGTTTCAGGGTGTATTTAACATAACATGTTCTGTTATGATCTTCATGAGACTGATCTTCATGAAGAAAATCTATCAATGTGATCGATAAGTGTGGACAATGACCTGATGGCATAATCAATCAAAATTAATATAGCATGTTGAAGGATTGAGTTACATCTGAATTAATAGTATATGGATCAAAGGTGTTTGCAAAGTGAAGAGGGTAATAACTGTCAAGAGGGAAGCCATGACCAATCAAAACTATCAAACCTTACCCCTTTTGTATATCAGTTTATTTATTTATTTATATTTATATATTTGTATCCTGCCTTTATTTTTATTTTTTTATAAATAACTCAAGTGAACTTACTTAATAAGTGATCATTTTCCCCCCCAGTATATATATGCATGCCCAGACAACAAGTACAATACTGTATACAAGGTGGCAGATCAGTTTAGTATCTGGGTCCTTGATATTCCTTGCTTTCTTTTCTTATGGTTTACCCATGGGGAGAGGGAGGTAAGATCTGTGGTTCTCAATGCATTTGTAGTGGGTCCCTGAAAATACAGGAAAAACACTGAGCTCTTGGTGGCTGTACACATCTCATCCCAGTACAGATTTCAAAATCCTGCATGTTGCAGCACCTCATATTTTCAGATGTGCAGGGCTCCTACTTTAACATCATTAAAAGTAAATGGAGTTTTCTTGTGCAGACACAACTTATTTGGGGGGGTATCAGTTATTGATCATTGTTTGTTTACCAAGCCTCATTGCTTGTTTAGAAGACCTGCTTGGCATCCCCTGTCCCACTATGCACAAGTGCTTGGTTGGGGTATCTAAACCAGTGAAAGCAGAGATGCCAATATTGCTCCCCTGCCCATTCATCTACTTGTCACACTTTTCAAATTTGGGATGGAAATGTACTTTCTCTAATCACCTGTAGGAAATGACCAGGCTGAGCCAGAGGATGGAGCCAAATGCATCATCAGTTTGGAATCCCTATGCCTCAGTAAAAGACCTAAATCCAACCCCATCCCTGAAATCCATTGATTCTTATCTGGCACCAATTTACCTTGTTACTTGTTACCCTATAGCATTTCATTTAAGAAAATAGCAGGCATTGTTTTTTTAGTGGACCAAAGTGAAGACTTGCAGTCAGGTTTTTTTAAAGGTATCTGTCCTTTCATGGATTATAGGAGTAAGAACCGATTCTTATCATCCCCTTATCATATTGATTATCAGACTAATTGGATGAACCAGTCACAAGAAGCAAGTAGGACAATCTATCCCAAACTTGTTATTTTGCATGTAGCAAAGTGCCTCTTTTGGGTTTAGTCCTTTTGAAACTACTTAGCAGGCAACCAAGAAGAATATCTGAAACTGTAAAGGAACAAATTTGATAGATAAATGAGAAGGACTAAAGAATGTGATAGTGGCGGGCAAAAAGGCAGGCACCATACAGGTTAATGAAATAGATCCAATAGGCTAACAAAGGAGACAGCTGGGAAGATGAAGATATATATTTTCAGTGGAAGTAGCATGGCAAGAAGGAATTATTGTCATTGTTTATGCAGAAAAAGCAAAGAACGTTTATCCAACCTACCTTTTTCGTCCTATTTTTCACATAACAACAACCCTGTGAGATGACAACTTTCTGTGACTTTGATAACTGGCCCAAAGTCACCCAGCTGGCTTTCATGGCTAAGGCAGGACCAGAAACTCATAGTATCCCACTTTCTAGCTTGGCACTTTAACCACTAGACCAAACTCTTAGCTGTTAGACATCACTGCTAGAGCAAGTCTTTGAGTTTTCAGATGAAGGTTTGATCACCACATCTGTTACCTGCTCAAAAGGAAAGTGCTTAGATAAGTTTTTAAAAGGTATGTATAGATTAATCTGGAATTACAGGTAGTCCTCGCTTTACAACAGTTCATTTAGTGACTGTTCAAAGATACTGAAAAAAATGACTTGTGACCGTTTTTCATGACCATTGCAGTATCCCCTCGGTCATGGAATCAAAATTTGGATGTTTGGCAACTAGTTCATATTTATGATGGTTGCAGTGTTCTGGGATCACGTGATCGGTTTTTGTCAATGGGAAAGACAGATTCACTTAACAACCGTGTTACTAACTTAACAACTGCAATAATACACTTAACGGCTGTCAGGAAAGGTCATAAAATGGGGCAAAACTCACTTAATAAATGCCTCACTTGACATCAGAAATTTTGGGCTCAATTGTGGTCGTAAGTCAAGGACTACCTGTATTATTATTCTTCCAGTGCATCTTAAATTTACTAGATCTTTTCCCTACTATTGAAGGGATTAAGTTTTTCAAATGGAGCTCAACTGAGATTAACCTTTACCTGACCAGAGGCATACATTGTTTGAAAGTCTTCCTGTTTATACTCCCCAAGACTTTTGTTAAGGACTCAATAAGGACTGTGAATTGTTGTGTCTAGCACTGCTCTTAATTGCTGTTCAACCTCGTGACCCCTAAATCCCATTAGGATGTGCCCTCTGCCATTGTTTCTATAGTTTCCTTTGTTTATGTTAACTTTAAGGATTACCTATATAGAAGAACTGTATTTAAAGCTGTTTCAAAAATGTGAGCAGGGGGAAATAGTTTTTCTTAGTAAAATCCAGTTACCACTGCTTTCTCCCATGCAGCAGACATGGGCTTGTCATAATCACTAAAGAGATCAGCCATCTCCAGCATCTTCCTATATCTTCCTACCTAATATCTTAAACGGAGGGATAGAATCAAGGTCACGTGACGTGTTAATACTACTTTATAAATGCCTTGGAATACAGTTTTGGTCACTATATTACAAAAAAGATATTGAACTCTGAGGGGGGAAAAAAGTGCAAAGAAGAGTAGCTAAGATGATTAAGGGCCTGGGGACAAAAACATATGAAGAACAGTTGCAGGAATTGGGTATGGCCAGTCTAGGGAAAAGAAGGACTAGGAGTGACAGGATATCAGTATTCCAGTATTTGGATTACTGGAGGGGCTGCCACAAAGAAGAAGGAGTCAAGCTATTCTCCAAAGCACCTGAAAGTAGGACAAGAAGCAATGGGTGGGAACTAATCAAGGAGAGAAGCCATCTAGAACTAAGGAGAAATTTCTTGACAGTTAGAACAATTAATCAGTGGAACAACTTGCCTCCAGAAGTTGTAAATGCTCCAACACTGGAAGAGATTGGACAACCATTTGTCTGAAATGGTGTAGGGTTTCCTGTCTAAGCAGGGGGTTGGACTAGAAGACCTCCAAGGTCCCTTTCCAACTCTTTTATTCTCTTCACATGCATGCTTATTTATACAAATATATGTCATAACATACCTTTTGTTGTGTTGTTGTTTTTTTGTAAATTTTATTTGAGTTTTCACAAAGAGAAAAAAACAAAACAAATAAAACATCTTTTTTGAAAGCAGCATAATCCCGGGTTACATTTCTTCGTACAGACACAAATTCAGGTTCATGCTCATTTTTATATTCTATTCCATATCTTATTACTATTTTACATTTTCTGCATAGCTTCTCCCCTCTTTTAATTTTCTCAATTTTATTTTAATTATCTCATCTCAATTCAAATAATTGTATTTATATTTTTTTGTCTGTCTTGTTTCAATTATCTATTATCTTTTCTCATTAAACAAAATTTCTTCTGTAGTTACTGATTGGAGTATGACGCCTTTATATCTTTTCCCTAAAGTTGTAACATTCAGTATAATACATAACTTCCATTCGGATTCTGCTTGGTACATTCTTAAAATACACACTGTATTCTTAAAAAAAAGAAAAAAGATTATAAATGTATATAATTAAAACAACATTCCATTCCAATTCAATTCTATCATTAATATTAATATTCATTAAAGTCTTAACATCTTTAACATTACTTTTCAATTAAATATCATACTTCTATGGGAACAATTATAAGCTTTCCATAGTTAAATCCCCCCTCTTCACTTATATTTTATAAAACATTAACTAATTAAAATGTTCCTGTTCCTTCCTAATTCAATTTTCTCATTTATTTTATTTCACTTATTTTATTCAAAAACATTTCACTAAATTACACTAACTATTTTATCCCTCATTTTAATCATACGTTGTTTCCAATTTTCTAAAGTTATTTCTATTACTAATATAACAATACAATCTTATGTACCTTTACAGAATCCCTTTTTCAGTTAGATTTTCATCCATTATCTCTAAATAGGTCCTGTTTCTCTATATCTTGCTCCGGTCCTTTGTAACTTCTTTCCCTTTCCTTCTTCCCTCTCTTCTTCTCTCTCCCCTTTTTACCCCCTTGTCTCTCTACCTCTATTTCTCTCTTATTTATTTATTTATTTATTTATTTATTTGTTTATTTATTTATTTATTTGATTTGCCAATTGTTTACAAGATAATAAGTATAAATGTATACATAGTTGTGAATACATGAAATGGGTACATATAAGAAAAATAAAAGAATAAGAGAAACAATAGGACAGGGACGGTAGGCACGTTGGTGCGCTTATGCACCCCCTACAGGCCTCTTAGGAAAGGGGTGAGGTCAATAGTAGACAGTCTAAGGTTAAAGTTTTTGGGGTTTGGGGAAGAAACTACAGAGTCGGGTAGAGTATTCCAGACATTGACCACTCTATTGCTGAAGTCGTATTTCCTGCAATCAAGTTTGGTGCGGTTTACTTTGAGTTTGTATCTCTTCTGTATTCCCCTTTTCTGTTGCTTTCCAGTATTATACTTATTTTTTGAATTATTTTTCTTTTCTTTGGTTGTTTTTTTAAGTCTTAAATTCTCCATTCTCTTTCCCCCTTTCCTTTTTGTTCCCCACATAGAATTACTTGTTCATTAAAGATGGCTTCTTCTTTGTCCCAGTCTTCTTGTTTTGCAGTCTTTTCTTGTTGTTTCTCATAGGGCCAAATCTCCATTTCTAAGAATTGAAAAACGAAGCCAAAAGAACCCTTCCCTTCTTGTGCATCTTCTTTGTACTTTTTAAGTTCCATTTTCAATTCATCCAGAAGTGGTGCCATTGTATAAATTTTTAAACAACCAACCGGTTGATTTCAGTCATTCAAATATAATAACCAAAAATCCAAAGATCACCAAATAATCCAAATACACGCAAGCTGTTTCTTTTTTGCTCTTTTTTTCCCCACTTTCTCTTCCTGGGGTTACTATTTAGTTGCAAAGTTTCAGTTAAAATGTATCTTTTAGAAGTCTTGTTGAAGTTTTACTTTAGATTCTTTTTAATTCCAGGCAGTCTCCTCCCTCTTCCAGATCCTGCCCTTATTCTTTTTCTCTCCCTTCCTGCTTATGAAAAAGAAAGTTTTTAATGTCCAGAAATCTTTATTATCCCTTTGGGATTTTGTTTTATTTTCAGCTTAATTGCCTATTGATGTCAAAGCGGATTTTTCCAATTTCTTATTTAAGTCTCTTAGTTGTCAGTATAGGGGAAGGAGAGAGAAGGGGGGAAAAAGCCAAACCTTTCCCTTTTCACTTTCCTTCGCTGCTTCTGACTCTTCTTTGGGAGCGATGTTATTTTTTGTAAGTTTAAATTCCAGGGTACCTTGGTTGTTGCTTTTACAATTTAACCCGGTCAGCCAAAAGTTTCACTTCTTATCTTCCTTCTGCACATTCTTTTCTGGTCGAGTTCTTCTTTGTGGTGGCCATTTCTGACCACCGCTGCAACCGCCTTCGGGAAAGGGAGTAATGGTCAGCTGAGGAGGAGAGATGCGGCTCTCCTCGACCCTGCTGGCGGTCTCCCCCCTCTTCACCACCTCTACGGGGTGGCTTAGCCCCGAAACCAGCCGGCTCGGGGCACTCCAGTGGCGAGCCCAGACAGAAACTGCGCAGGATGGCAGATTTCTGTCTGTCACCGAAGCCCTTCAAACCGGAAATTTGTTGTGTTTCTTGTAGTACTTTTAAAAATGGAACTTATTTTACTCTGCAGGTTTGTGCATGTCTTGATTGTAGAGTTTATGCCTTGAGATGAATGTAATTATTTTCCAACCTTTTCCAGCCATAGTTTGTTGTCAATGTACATAGAAAGGAAGAGTTCACATCTTCCAAATACTTCACCCTCAAGAGACAATGCACAAATCAAATTGATTATGTTACTTGTATAAGGAAATGAAGAGCTCAGTTGTAATGGAAGATTGGGCCCAGGGCTGACTGCAACAAACCATACTGTTCTTGCGCAGGTTCCAATGTAAGCTAAAGAACAAAACCAACTGGTTTATAAATGTGACCTTGCATATATACACACATATTATACAGGAATCCCTTTGAAACCCTGAACCAGAAGAACCGGAGGAACTGCAGATTGAAATCAAATAAGTTAAAATCACATTACAAAAAAGATGTTGAGACTTTGAAAAATGTGCAGAGCAGAGCAACTAAGATGATTAAAGGCCTTGAGACTAAAATGTGTGAAGAAAGGTTACAGGAACTGGGTATGGTTAGTCTAGACTAGAGAAAAGAAGGAGTAGGGGTGACATAATAGCAGCACTTGAGGGACCGCCACAAAGAAGAGGGGGTCAACTTATTTTCCAAATCAGATGGCAAGACAAGAAATGATGGATGGAAACTAATCAAGGAGAGAAGCAACTTGGAATTATGGAAAAACTTCCTAACAGTGAGGACAATTAACTAGTGGAACATCTTGCTTTCAGAAGTTGTAGGTGCTACATCACAGAACGTTTTTAAGAAGAGACTGGACAGCTACTTGTCTCAGGTTGTACAGCAGGGCTGTCAAACTCACAGCCCATGGGCCGGATGCATTATGCACTGGCCTCACCTGTGCCTGGTTTAGCGAAAGGGAAAATAGTTGTGATACATCACATGATGATGCTGTGACGATGTGAGTTTGACACCCCTGTTGTATAGGGTCTCCTCCTTGAGCAGGAGGTTGTACTACAAGACCTCCAAGGCAGGGGTGGGATTCTACCTGTTTGGTCCGGTTCTATAGAACCAGTTGTTATGATTCTGTCCAATTCAGAGAACCGGCACATCGCTCCACTGGCTGGCCCCACTCTGCCCAATCACTCCTTACCTGGCATGCGCACCCATTAAACTTGCCTGCTAAGTTGCTATTTTTCCTTTTTTTCCCCCTGACCATCAGTTGTTCTGCTGTGCCGAGAGATTTAGATTACCTAGAAAGCGGGAAATTGTTGAATTTATTGCTTTCTAGCTAATCTAAAAGCAGAATTGAACCTCCCTTAGGACTGAAGCTTCTATTTTTCAGTGCAGACTCAGGCAATAGATTGCAGATAGATAGATCTCTAAGTGAATCTGTGATTCTGTGCGCAACTCAATCTGCCTGCCTGCTTTGCCTGATATTGGGTAAAAGTTGCTCTTTTTTAAATAAAAAAATAAATATTTACATAAATATTTAAAATATTTACATACAAGCCACACCCAGCCAGTCATGTGACCACCAAGCCATACCCACAAATTAGGACATGTCCAAGAACCAGTTGTTAAGACATTTGAATCTCACCCCTGCTCCAAGGTCCCTTCCAGCTGTATGCTGGTTGAAATTGTTAAGAATGAATGTGAAAAGATACATCCAAAGACCAAGCAACCAAACTGGATGTCTAAACAAATGGTGGAGATTGCAAAGAACAAAATAGAAGCCAAAGCCAAGAAAAACATGAATCTCAGGAAAGAATTTAATAATTTCAGGCACCTGTTAGAGGAGACAAGAAACAACTATAGTTCCCCTGTGATAAAGAGATAGTTTCTAATAATGACTAATGCCCAATATTATCAGTTAAGCAAGCCACAGTATGGGAACATAACATCTTAGTTTTTCTCACTCATTAGATAAGTTTGCTTTGTAATGCAGCTGTTTTCTTTCAGTCTAATTACTTTTAGATTAAAGCCAAGCTGAACAAGGAGCCTGAGGGAAGGGTGTTCCTGGACCAAGCTTTCAACGAACAGGAAAAGTGAGCCTAATGGGATCTATAGCACTGTTCAGTAAGAATAAGACAAGCTAAATAATAGCTGTAAGAATTGCAAGTACTATGAATATCTAGCCACGGGTATCAAACTCAATTGTGTCATGTGACATATTGTGAAGTATCACAATGTTTTTTGCCTTTGCGGAGCTGGGGTGGGCATGTGACACATCCAGCTTGCAGGCCGCCAGTTTGACACCCTGAAGTACAACAATCAGATACCCATTTTCTTTGAACATGTATCAGAATTATCTCTTTTTTTTTCTTTGCCTACCTGGTTAAAATTTAACTACAGTAATAGGTAAGGAACTCTTTTTGTTGTGACGGCTGCTTCCATGTGTTTTCTTGTGAACAACTCCCCATCACTGGCAGCATTTCAGAACATAGTCACCGAACCAATAGTAACACCAGTTGAATCCCACCCCTGACCAACACTGACAGGGCAAGCTACTGATATATAAATATAAGAGTGAACCCCACTCCCTTCTAGCACTGATGATGTTACCTAGTTTGGTAATGAAATGTCTGCAAGATCACCAAATTCAGAAAGCACTAAGAAATACCACCACCCCAAAACACACACACACACACACACACACACACTATATATCTATACAGCCATGGAAAAGAATATGAGCTGTAAGGTGATCAAAGAGAATTAGCATGACCCTACCACACTTGACTTTCTCTCATTCAGCCAAGGCCATCCTTCACACTAGCCAAAGGTTTTCCACAACCTATCTGAAAGCCTGGCTGACGTAGATCTAAACAATTGATAGAATACAATAAGGTTGGAAGGGACCTTGGAGGTCTTCTAGTCCAACCCCCTGCCAATAGTAGGAGATCCTATGCTACCATTTCCAACAAATGATTGTCCCGTCTCTTCTTGAAAACCTCCAGCAATGGAGTTGTTCCACTGATTAATTGTTCTCATTGTCACAAAATTTCTCTTCAGATCTAGGTTGAATCTCTCTTTGATATGATTCCATCTGTTACTTCTTATCTTGCCCTCAAGTGATGTGAAGAATAAACTGATTCCCCTTCTCTGTGACAGCCCAAGTACTGAAAGACTGCTATCTTACTCCTTCTCTTCGTCAGACTAGACCAGGAGTCCCCAAACTTGGCAACTTTAAGACTTGTGGAATTCAACTCCAGCATAGCTGGCTGGAGAATTCTGGGAGTTGAAGTCCACAAGTCTTAAAGTTGCCAAGTTTTGAGACCTCTGGACTAGACTTGTTCTTTCAATCATTCTTCATATGGTTTAGTGAATCTCAAAATCTTTTTTGTATCTTGGTCATCAGAATTGGATGAAGTTCTGTAGCGTTTATATGTAATATATATCCCTGCTACCCATAACTTCCTTGTCATCTTTTAGTGGACCAATATTTTCTTTGACTTTTTCTTATTTTTTTACATGTTGAAAAACATTTTTTTTTTACATTTGTTGCAAATCTTAGTTAATTCTGAGACTTAACTTTCCTGACTTTGTCCTTGCAGATTCGAGCTATTTACTGGTATTCCGTTTTAGTTGTATATCCCTCTTTCCATTTTATATTTATAAATTTATTGCATTCAATTTATACATCTAAATAAATATAAATTACAATTATAATTAAAATGATATAAAATATAAATTCATTTATTCCAGCCTTATTAAGACTTAATCATTTACACCTCTACTATTGGCAGTTCTGCACCATGACTTCATCGGTCTTGCAGCAACATCTTTTGTTCTGTCTCTCCTCTTATTCTAATGAGTGTGTTTTTTTTAACAATTAGGCAACAGATTACAAGCGTTAGTGGCAGGATCCCTATTCAGATCTCTGCCTGCCTTTCTAGTTGAATGGGCGGGCCCTGAGGTTAGTAAACGCCACCTAGTTTCAGTTTTTCCAAGGCAGAAAAATCGGCAAAAACAATTCAGACGATCGCGGTTCCTGACGCGTTTGTCCTGTCTTCGGCTAAGCAAAGGAACGTTTGAACAGGTATCTTCTTTAATGGGGTTTACGGAGATTTAAACGGCGCGATATTGCTGGGTGTATGTCGGCTCCCCTCTTTTTAGTTAAGAAATGGCGAAAAGAGCTCTGTTTTCGTAAAATTGAAGAGGGCGGCTTATTTTCAAAGTAAACCTGGAACGATTTATGAAATACTGAATTCACTCTGTTCTTTTTCGTCTCCCTTTCAACTGCTTTTCCCCCAAAACCCCATCCTGCTGAGGTGAGCTCACTTTGGGAAAATGGGGAGAAGCATTATACTTTAACTAATGCTTCAAGTCAGTGTTTTAATAATGTTTTAACTCTAATTAAAGTGTCTCAAATAGAAATCTTTTAGCTCCTAGGGCAAGGGTCTTCAAACCTGGCAAGTTTAAGACTTGTGGACTTCAACTCCCAGAATTCCTGAGCTAACATGACTGGAGGAGGAATTCTGGGAGTTGAAGTGCACAAGTCTTAAATCTGTCAAGTTTGAAGACCCGCTGTCCTAGGGTTTTTCTCTCTCTTTCATTTTCTTTTTTTATTTATCCAGCTTTCCCTTCACCTGATTTATTTCTCATAGCACAAAACTCGGTCTCAGCTGATGAAAATAAAATAGGAGGGGTGAGAAGCATCATATGCTACCTTGAACTTCAGCCCTTGGTTTTATTTTGTTCAGGGATTGCTGAGTGTAAATTATTTATTTTTTAACTGCTGAGAGATTGAATCTGGGAATGCCTGTTGAATGTCATACTTTAAACCAGCCTTCAGTCATTCCAGTGAGATTTGAAGGCAGATGCCCCGGAGGACATTCAGTTAATAAAAGGTTATGTTTATTTAATGTTATTTATTATCCCAGCCTTGTTATTTTTATAAATGGCTAGAGGTGGCAAATATGCCTAATTCTCTTCAACAACAAGCCTGTGAGGTGGGTTGGACTGAGAGAGAACGAGTGGCTCAAACTCACCCAGACAACTTTCAAGCCTTAAAGTGGGATTAGAACTCACCATCTCCTGATTTTTAGCCTGGTGGCTGAACCATTAGATCCAGTTGGCTCTCATATCGAACTGATTCTGAGATTATGAACCCCGTCAGTGTCTTGCAGACCCTGTGATCCTTTGAACTGGTGGAGTAGTTAAAAGCACCAGGCTAAAACTGGGAGACTCTGAGTTCTAGTTCCGTCTTAGCCAAGAAGTTCATTTTGGGACATTCTCTCTTTCTCAGCCCCAAGAAAGAGGCAAGGGCAATCAACTTCTGAAAATCTTGCCAAGAAAACTGCATTTTTTTCTTGTTCAGGCAGTTGCCAGGAGTCCCAACTGCCTCAACAACAATTCCGCCCCCCCCCCAAAAAGTGTGATGACCAGCTGTCCTATTTAAGTAGTTAGAGGCAGGAAACAGAATCCTCTAGTAAATAACATTTTCACTTTCCTTGATCAGTGAGTTGAGATACTGCATTGAAAATGGCTGTACACCTGGGGCTGTGGTTTGCAAACATAGTATTGTTTTCTCAGGGTTTCAAAGGGAATAAAACAAGATGTTACAAGTTCATAGCTGACCTGACCAGGGGTGGGATTCAAATTTCTTAACAACCAGTTCTGTGGGCGTGGCCTAATTTGTGGGTATGGCTTGGTGGTCATGTGACTGGCAAACCAAATTTAAGTGGTCCTCGCTTAATGGTCCTTGCTTAGTGGCCAGTTGCTTAGCAAGTGTTTTTTGCCAGTTTCCAAGGCTTGGGAAACTGGAGAGGACAAGGCGAGGCTTGGGAAGCTACAAGGAGCTACGGGGAGGGTAAGGCGAGGCTTGGGTAGTTACGAGGAGCTACGGGGAGGGCAAGGCGAGGCTTGGGTAGTTACGATGAGCTACGGGGAGGGTAAGGCGGGGCTTGGGTGGTTACGAGGAGCTACGGAGAGGGTAAGGCGAGGCCTGGGCAGCTACGATGAGCTACGGGGAGGGCAAGGCGAGGCTTGGGCAGCTACGGGGAGCTACGGGGAGGGCAAGGCGAGGCTTGGGCAGCTACGGGGAGCTATGGGGAAGGCAAGGTGAGGCATGGGCAGCGACGAGGAGCTACGTGGAGTTTGTTATTTTGTGCCAGTAGTGGCACAAAAATCTTTCCTAGAGAAGACTACTTACCTGGACCAACAGTCCCTAATGGAATGCTCTCTCTATAGCAGACAGAAAGAAGCCAGGGGAAGAGTGTGAATCCAAGCATGTGCTTATTCAATAAATAATTTGTTTACGGATTATTCTTGCCTCCTCTCCTACCACTCAGTTGATAATCAAACATTTCCAGTAACGTTCTTTTCTTCCAGAAGTCACAGAAGTATTAGAAGACCATGTGGTTTTATGTGGCGGCCTTGCTGGGGTTCTATTACTTGTTCCGTTGGTACCGTGAAAAACAGATTTTACCAAACCTGACAGAGAAATATGTCTTCATAACTGGCTGTGACTCTGGATTTGGCAATCTCCTGGCTCAGCAGTTGGATGCGAAAGGCCTTCGTGTCTTGGCAGGTTGTCTGACCCAGCAGGGTGCAGAGAAGCTGAAAGAAGCGACGTCAGAACGGTTGCAGACCATCCTCATAGATGTCAACAGCACAGAAAATCTGGACAAAGTAACGGAATGGGTGAAAAGCCAAGTGGGAGACAAAGGTTGGCACAGAACTCAGGCAGTCTTGGGTTTTCTTTAGGATTTGACTAAAAATAGAATATTCTTCTGGTGTAAATTAGGGTGAATTTTTAGAAGGGTTAGCCCCACTTTTTGTCACAACAGGCCTCTGAAACTGATAATTAAAAAAAAAACTAAGGAGATTTTGATCCTAGCTTCTCTAGGTCTGAAGTCCATTTTTTAAATCTCATCTCTACACATTGCCACTCTGTACATATTGGGCAATGTGACTTGCTCAACCTCCTTCTTTCAGTGGAAAATGTTTCTTAATATGTATCGGAGACAAGAGTTACTAAACTGGACAGAACTGTTGCCCTAATACTTTCCAGGTATTTTAGACTGCAACTCCCATCAGCCTGAGCACAGACTATGGCAAATGATTAATAGATTAAAGCAGATTAAGGATGCAAGTTGCTTGCCCTGCACTACATACAAATTTTGTCCTTGCTCATTGTGTCTTGTTTTCATACCTAAACCAGGACTAGAATTCACATCTTCTGGTTTCTAACATGGTTGCCATAACCACTCTAAACCAACTATTCGTGGTTGCTAAACAAGGAGTAACTGCATTACTATGTCTTCCAGCAGCAGTGCATACTTGTCATGCCAGGCATATATCAGATTGACTGATTTCACAATATTTGGAAACTTTCTCAATTTGCATGGACTTGTAAGATTGAGTACTAACACTACCTTCAATAGAAGGTTGCTATAATGGAACTGAAAGCACATTTCTTCCCCTTGGCTTTACTTTCCAGGGGATTAGAGGAGATTTCTTTTAAGACATGTCCCACATCTCCATTCTTCTGTGGTCTGAGATGTCTCTTGCCTAACCATTGTCCTGGCAGCAACTCCTCTTCTTATCTCTCAAAGATATTCCCACAGATCATTACAAATAAGATTTATGAAAAATGATTACAAGTATTAGGGAGTGTTCATCATTAGAATAGAATTTAGAATTCTTTTTTGGTCAAGTGTGATAGGACACACAAGGAATTTGTCTTCGGTGCATATGCTCTCAGTGTAAAAATGTATTCATCAATAATCATAAGAAACAACATTTAGTGATAGTCATAGGAAACCAAATAAGCAATCAAAATCTTACTAGGAAACTAAATAAAACAATATAAATTGTAAAGATACAAGCAACAATGTTATAGTCATAAGTAGGATTAGATAGGTAATAGGAAGGGTGAAAAGAATAATAGTAATACAGTCTTAGTAAATTGTTTGACAGTGTTGTGGGAATTAGTTGTTTAGCAGAGTGATGGCATGGAGGAAAATGTCCTTGTGTCTGGTTGTTCTGGTGTACAGTGCTCTATAACATTGTTTTGAGCGTAGAA
This sequence comes from Notechis scutatus, assembly GCF_049901735.1. Taxonomy (NCBI): domain Eukaryota; kingdom Metazoa; phylum Chordata; class Lepidosauria; order Squamata; family Elapidae; genus Notechis; species Notechis scutatus. The sequence continues at coordinate 340,030,115 of NC_142009.1, read as the reverse complement.
ATTGAAACAATTTATGTCCAGAATGTGAGGGGTCTGTAGATATTTTCACAGTCCTCTTTTTGACTCATGCAGTATACAGGTCGTCAATGGAAGGCAGGTTGATAGCAATTGTTTTTTCTGCAGTTCTAATTATCCGTTAAAGTTAGCTATCAAATGCCAAAGCAAATAAAAACATGATAATCATATTTAAATTGGTTGCTGTATGAAATCATAACAGAGATGTGTGTGGTGGACCAGTGCGGTACTGCATAGTGATTAAAATGTAAGATTAAAGTAGGGAGGCCCCAGTTCTAGATTATTCTCATTTTGTGACCAGGCCAGTCACTCTCCTGTAATCTTTTTCAAGGGTTATTCTTGTAGGGAAAATGAAAGTGAACTCAAGAATACCCCACCTTCAGTTACAAAACAGGTTTTAATGAGAACATTGCACATTGCACAGGAAAATCTATGGCCAAAACCAAAATGCTGTTATCCTTTTCTAGGTAAGCATAATTTTAAAAGAATTGACCAATGTATATATTGCATTGTGTCTTATTGTTTACTAGGGAGACGTGCCAAAAATATGACTTAATCTTCCCAAGTCTATGAGTTGACATTAAGCTTCCATAAATCCCAGCTCTTGAGAGCTGAATTGAATGGGATATTCTTTGGATGCCTTAGATGGCGCAATGGGGAGAATGCAATACTGCAGGCTACTTCTGCTGACTGCTGGCTGACAGCAGTTCGGCAGTTCAGTCCTCACCAGCTCAAGGTTGACTCAGCCATCCATCCTTTCGAGGTGGGTGAAATGAGGACCCAGATTGCTGGGGGCAATAGGCTGATGTGTAAACCGCTTAGAGAGGGCTGTAAAGCACTGTGAAGCAGTATATAAGTCTTAAGTGCTATTGCTATCAGTTCTCTAAGCTGCCTTCTTCACATGTTTCAAGAAGAAGATTGGCTTGCCTAACATTTAAAAAGAGAGGGTGTTCCAGAGGGATGCTGCTGTAGAGGCCTCTTATCACTTAGTTGATGCCCCCTGTTTTTCTTCTTCTCATTAGGACTTTGGGGATTGGTAAACAATGCCGGTATTTCTATCCCGACTGCCCCAAACGAGTGGCTAACCAAGGAGGATTTCAAGAAAATCATAGATATCAATCTACTTGGGTTGATTGACGTGACCTTACACATGATACCATTGTTGAGAAAAGCCAAAGGACGTATTGTCAACATTGCCAGCGTAATGGGCCGATTAAGTATTTTTGGGGGAGGCTACTGTCCTTCAAAATATGGGGTGGAATCTTTCTCTGATAGTCTCAGGTAAGTGCAATTTTCTGTTAACAGTATTGGCAAAAATTCAAATCTTTCTGGGACAGTGGAGTAAATTCTTTCATAAAACAGGTGTATTTCAGAATATAAAAGCGATTGTCACAGTAATAACAACAGTATTAGTTTACAGAAGTGTTGCAGGATACAACACTAGTGTAACTGCAGACTGATCAATTTTCTCATTTAGCACCAAAGTTAAATACAGTATCTGCAATCCAAATCTGGACCATGCTTTTATAAGTACCAACATTCCAAATTGCCGAGCAAACTTTTACATTCCAATCAGGGATTTTGACTCCCCACCCTTCTAACACATCATGCATGACCCAATTGGTTAATTAAAAAAACATTACAGTAAGAGAAAAATTGATACATAAACAGGTAATTGATATTAATTAACAGGAATATTTTGCCATCACTGTATTGAAATTCCTCTGCTGAAAGTAACAGAGAGTGACTCATGGATGTTTGGCTCAGGCTGAAGGAAGAAAAAGATTATGAGTTTTGAACTGTAATGCGACACAAAATTAAATTGAGCTAAACCTTTTCAAGTGCAGGTAGACTGACCTCTCCTTTAAAAGAAATGATGGTTAGATCCAGGTGTATGAGAGACATAACAAACATAAAACAGTGTAAAACTTACTGGCTAAAAAGCAAAGTGGAATATAGGTAGAGCCCCTTGACTTATGAGTCATGACCTGTCGCTTACCACCCATTCAAAATTATGGTGGACCTTTCCAAGACTACTCACAACCTGGATTTGAAGTTCTGATAGTGTGCGCGCGCACACAGGCACACGTGTCACGTGATTGCATTCAGCAACTGGCCCGCATTTACAGCTGTTTTCATTGTCCTGCGAGCACATGACCGCAATTTATGACTTTTGTTAGAAAGCAGCACTTACTTCTGGTTTCTGACAAAAAAAAAACCCATTACAGATAATGGATTCACTGAACAAATGGCATCTTCACTTAGTAACTCTGGTGACTTAATGACCACGACAAAAGTTGTAAAATTGGGTTCAGTCATGACCCACTTAACGACCAACACAATTTATAGCCATAATCCCAGACTCAATTATGGCTGTATGTTGAGCACTACCTGTGCCTGCAGGTAAAACATTATTAAATATACACCAATACACACATTCTGAAAAATGAAGTTAACACAGCATCGTAAATGTCACTTTCTCTCAAAAGTTCTGGGTTCCAGTGCCAACAACTTATTCCCATTGAAATAGATGCTTGTCACCAGGGGTGGGATTCAATTTTTTTTAACAACCAGTTCTGTAGGCATGGCTTAGGTGGTGGGTGTGGCTTGGTGGTCATGTGACTGGGTGGACATGGCTTGGTGGTCATGTTATTGGCTGGGCATGGCCAACTCAATATCACTCACATCGAGGCACGCATCTCCTCGCCTGGCCTCTCAAGACTGTGGGGATGCTGCAACAGTCGCAAGTGTGAAAAATGGTCATAAGTGACTTTTGTCAGTGCCATTGTAACTTTGAATGGTCACTCCACACAAGCAAAGTACCAGCAAAGGAGGGGGAAAAAACTCCAGAGAAGTTCCTGAGACAGGAAGTCTAGTCCTGCCAAGAATGTAATAAGGGTTAACGGAGAGGCAGTGTCTGTAAGCAACACCAGAATGTTTCCTTCCTGCCTTCCTTACAGGATTAGGCCAGTAATTTCTTCTAACAACCGGTTCTCCAAACTGCTTAGAATGCTAACCGGTTCTAGCGAATAGGTGCGAACTGGTAGAATCCCACCCTGCTTGTCACCCCAAAATATAGAAATAGCTCACACAGAAAACCCTTCCTTTTCTCTCCAGCTTTCCACCTGCTTCAAGCACATGCTTTTCGGAAATCGAGTAATTCCCCAGCATAGATGGATTTTGATTTGCAAAACCATATTTGTAGCATTTGCAATCTTGTCCATTCTGGTCATTATAAAATGTTCATTGTAATGCCACAGCCCTTGTTTTACAAGCCAAGATGGGAGCTCCTCACTGGAGTGCTTAATTGATTAGCAACTGTCCTGCCTGTCATAACTATGGCAGGGCAGATT
>NC_142009.1:340011356-340026647 GCF_049901735.1 Notechis scutatus | reverse complement strand
CCACTTGCCCTGTTGGATATCTCTGGAGAAAAGCAAAAAAAATTTCAAAATGGGGTGGAGATTATTCAGATAGCTCAAAATAAAGTTGTCCTCTGTAGCCAAATTCAGCTTTAGATTCTTTGGTGTCCCTAAAGATGGTATAGCCTTCCAAAGTGGCTTAAATCAAAACAGAGTTGACATTTCATTTGATTTGTTTGTTTTTAATTGGCATTCTCCCCAAATTTTCCACTTAAAGCATCTAAAGAAAGAAGCCATTTCTGAAGATCTTGACAAGACAATGGAAGGTGCCATTTACACCTTCTGCAAATGCATTGATTGGCCTTGGAATGTATGCAATTCATGTTTCTCCATGCTGTAAGCGTTCTGATGAGAAACCTAGAAGGCACCAATGCCTGTAATGTGTCAAGTCTAAACCATATTCTCAGCTGCAGAGTCCCTAAAAGTCCAATGTAGCTGCCTTTGAATCAGCAATAATTTCACTTTAATGGACCAACACCTCCATCCTATGGCTGCCTTTCTTCCTGCAAACAGGAGCTGTGCCTTGTGTCTCATCTGTCTTCACAAGTTTGACAGTGATGTTGCTTTGCTTAAATTTTATGAGAAATCTGTAAAAAGAAAAAAATCAAAGGTCAGCTGAACAAAAACAGAGAAGAGATTGGACAACCATTGGACAACCCTAACCCTAACTCAGAACTGGTCAGAACCTGCTGAATACCACCTCTGAATGCTCCAGCACTGGAAGTTTTTAACTAGAGATTGGACAGCCATTTGTCTGGAATGGTCTAGGGTTTCCTGCCTGAGGAGGGGGTTGGACTAGAAGGCCTCCGAGGTCCCTTCCAACTCTGTTATTCTGTTCTGACCGAATACCCAGGTTTATTATTGATTATTATTTCTCCTGACGTATACGTTTTCGAATTAAGATTTCTTGATCAATTCAGCTCACTTTGTTGATTTCCTGAAAAATCTGAACAAAACTCTCCTACTCAGCCTTACTTCACTTCCTTTGATCATTTAGGTTTTTTTTTTAGGACAACAGCTCATTCACAAAGGAACTACACAGGTAGTCCTTGACTTATGGCCACAACCGAGCACAACATTTATGTCGCTAGGCAAGACAGTTGTTAAGTGAGTTTTGCCCCATTTTTCAATGTTACTTGCCACAGCTGTTAAGTGAGACGCTGCACTTGTTTAGTTCATAACACAGTGCCGTTGTAATTTCGAATGGCCACTAAATGAACTGTTGTAAGTCGAGGATTACCTGTAGTCTAGACAAAGTTGGGAAAAAGGGGCGAGGGGCATATGGATAAAGACTAGGAACGATACAGACTGCAAGGCTCACAAATGAGAGGAGACCAGTATACAAACAAGCAGAAGTAGTTAGACGGAGGAGATGATCCACAACTTTTAATGACAAATAGCTATAAAGCCAGGTGAGGCAAAGCCATTTTTTTTCCAAGAAAGGAAATAATGAGTGAGGTAGTATGCCAAATATTGAGATTTGAACTGCTGGCAGTTGGCAGAATTAGCCTGTGATATTGCAATCCAACCACCACACCACCCGGCTCTTATTGCGTGTGTCATGGTCATAAGTCACTTTTTTCAATGCCATTTGAACAGCCCACAATGAACTGTTGTAAGTCAAGGACTGCCTCCTCTCCCCACCAACCTTGAAAGAGGAAGGATTTTCCTCTGCCCTCCTGTTCCTCCTCCACTTACCTCTCTAATGTGCAGAACAAGAAGCCCATCTGAATAGCAACTGACAGAAACGCTTTCAATGTCATTCAAGGTGATCGCTGTTTTGGGTTGAGCAGCCTTGAGATTAGCCAGGATGATGTGACTCTTTGTCAGAAGGAGTAATGGAAGTCCCTAATGGAATGCTCTCTCTATAGCAGACAGAGAGAAGCCAGGGGAAGCCATGCTTGGTCACCTAACCTTTTTAGAATGAGCTTAAAAATGTACTGAAGCTTTTTACCACCTTATGCAGATACATATAGTAGGGAAAAAAAGATAATTGTACAAAATCATCTAAGAAGTTAGATTACGAATGGAATCGATAGGCACATTCACAGAGCAATACTGATTTTTTTTTCTGAAATTTATTCCACAGTTTAAAAAACTGGAAATATATGAATTCAGTATTGGGCTCTGCTAGTGTAGCTATTCAAGAGGATGTAGTGTCAAGGTTAGCAAAAATGGTAAAGCAACATGTAGATTTAAATTTTAAAACCATAAATATTTTTGTTGGCACCTACATAAATAAAGGGAGTACAATACATATTTAATGTTACACGTGTTAACAGTGGCTAGAATTATGTTTGCACAACAGTGGAAAAATGAAGAGATCCCATAGATGAAAATTAAATTAAAAAATTACAATGAGCAGAAATGGATAGAGATAAGAGGTAGAAATTAGGCGGAAAATGATCATTGCTATGTATGAATTAAATTCAGAAGGTTGATAATTATAAACATGTTGATATAATTAACAAAATTAGAAATAAGCCAATATGAAGAAATTTAAATAATTTTTCTGTTACACTGCTGTACTTATTGATATTTGTTTCTGCTTTGCTTTTTCATTTATGAAATATTTTATAATATAATAGAAGTACAGACGTAAGGTAAAGATATATTGTTATAGAATAGATTGGTGATGATGAAATGAACATTATAAAGTATATTAAGTAAAAATGGTGATTTGCTTGCATAAAATGATGTAATATTAGTAAAGTCTAGTAAGTAATTAATAATAGTAATAATATAAATATATATAATGGATTTGTGATGTAAGGATTAATGCAAATTGGAAGGGAAAGACTGCAGAGATTGTGCACAAGTGATTTGTACCAACTGACACACTGTATGTAACTGAAGATGGTTTATGTTTTATGTTTGTTTTGTTTGTTTAAAAAAAATAAAAAACTTTTATTTAAAAAAATTATCCATTTATGTATGCATGCACGCACGCATTGTTGCTATATATTGATTTAAGCAGAAACATGTAATGTATAACAACAATGTTACAAGAGCCTGCCTCATTTTTGGTAAGTTGCTTTTTTTTATTTATGTATTTACTCATTTCTTTAGTATCTGTTTTGTTTTAAAAAACAAAAACAGATACTAAAAAAATAAATACATACATACATAAAAAACAACTTACCAAAAATGAGGCAGGCAACTTGGCTAGCCAGCTACGCTGGGGTCCTCCTCAGTCTTCAAGGTTGCTGCGGCAAGGACGGCTGGCCCGGAAATCGGCACTCCACCGGGCTGGTAGCGACGGCAGCAGGAGAAGGTAGGCGACTGGAGGGGTTTGCTGCTTTGCCTCCTCACTCACCAATCGGTGGTGGGAAGGCAAGGCAGCAACAATGGAGGGCCGCGGGCGAGGGAAGATGGCGGGCAGGGCAGGGAGCGTCGGCGAGGGTGGTGGACGTCCCGGGAGTTGGCACTCGACCGGGGCTGGCGGTGGCAGGTAGGCAACCGGGTCGTACTTACCAATCCGCAACTTCGGAGGCCAGGGTAGGCAGTCCAGGCAGGCGAGGACGGCTAGCGGCGGCAGTGGCCTGGGCTTGTGCCTTCTTTAACAGCAGCTGCTGTGGGAGGAAGTCCAGGCAAGGCAGGCAGGCAGGCCTGGGAGGCAGGCTGGCTGGGCAAGGGCGGTTAGCGGCGGTGACAACCAAGGCTTGCGGTTTGCCCTCACTCAGCAGGGTGGCAGAAAGCAGGCCGTGTGTGTGTGTGTGTGTGTGTGTGTGTGTGTGTGTGTGTGTGTTGGGGTGTGCAGGCATGTGTGTATGTTTGAGAGAGAAGAGGTTCATGCATCACCCTCAAGTTTTTGTTGAAGTAGGAAACTAATATAATAGCATTTTTGGATGGTCTTTATAACATAAAGCAATGTAATTCAGCAAGGGAGGAGTATTCCTGGCCGAATGTCACCTTTCACCTGAGGATTTTGAAGTGATGGCTCACCCTATTTGCTGCTCTTCCATGCAAGGTCAGATTGGCAGAGAAAACTGTCTGTCTGTCTGTCTGTCTGTCTGTCTGTCTGTCTGTCTATCTATCTATCTATCTATCTAATCTATCTAATCTATCTAATCTATCTATCTAATCTATTTTATCTATCTTATCTAATCTGTCTAATCTAATCTATCTAATCTATCTAATTTATCTAATTTAATTTATCTAATCTATCTAATCTATCTTATCTATCTTATCTAATCTATCTATCTAATCTATCTAATCTATCTAATCTATCTATCTATCTATCTATCTATCTAATCTATCTAATCTATCTATCTATCTATCTATCTATCTATCTATCTATCTATCTATCTATCTAATCTATCTATCTATCTATATCTATCTAATCTATCTATTTAATCTATCTAATCTATCTATCTAATCTATCTATCTATCTTTGCCACCCATCTCGTATCCAACAACTCTGGGAAGCTTACAGTATAACAACACTGAAAACATTAAAACCATTCATTATAAAAACACAGCAGATAAAAAATATTGACAGATAATGACACTAAGTCATCCTTCAGTTGCTTGACTTGTGGTAGAGTGTGAATCCAAGCATGTGTTTATTCAATAAATAATTTGTTTATGGATTATTCTTGCCTCCTCTCCTACCACTCAGTTGATAATCAAACATTTCCAGTAACGTTCTTTTCTTCCAGAAGTCACAGAAATATTAGAAGACCATGTGGTTTTATGTGGCGGCCTTGCTGGGGTTCTATTACTTGTTCCGTTGGTACCGTGAAAAACAGATTTTACCAAACCTGACAGAGAAATATGTCTTCATAACTGGCTGTGACTCTGGATTTGGCAATCTCCTGGCTCAGCAGTTGGATGCGAAAGGCCTTCGTGTCTTGGCAGGTTGTCTGACCCAGCAGGGTGCAGAGAAGCTGAAAGAAGCGACGTCAGAACGGTTGCAGACCATCCTCATAGATGTCAACAGCACAGAAAATCTGGACAAAGTAACGGAATGGGTGAAAAGCCAAGTGGGAGAAAAAGGTTGGCACAGAACTCAGGCAGTCTTGGGTTTTCTTTAGGATTTGACTAAAAATAGAATAATAATCTTCTGGTGTAAATTAGGGTGAATTTTTAGAAGGGTTAGCCCCACTTTTTGTCACAACAGGCCTCTGAAACTGATAATTAAAAAAAAACCTAAGGAGATTTTGATCCTAGATTCTCTAGGTCTGAAGTCCATTTTTTAAATCTCATCTCTACACATTGCCACTCTGTACATATTGGGCAATGTGACTTGCTCAACCTCCTTCTTTCAGTGGAAAATGTTTCTTAATATGTATCGGAGACAAGAGTTACTAAACTGGACAGAACTGTTGCCCTAATACTTTCCAGGTATTTTAGACTGCAACTCCCATCAGCCTGAGCACAGACTATGGCAAATGATTAATAGATTAAAGCAGATTAAGGATGCAAGTTGCTTGCCCTGCACTACATACAAATTTTGTCCTTGCTCATTGTGTCTTCTGCGATTGCTACTGATCTTTCTCCTCAGAGGTTTTCAGGAAATGGTAATTGCACATTGCAATTGGCTGTGCCAATAGACAGATGTGTCTATGCAGCTCCAACCAACACAGCCATGTGTTAGCAACATCAGGAAAGCTAAAATTTTCTCTTGTCCCACTAATCTTGAAATGAAGTACATGAAGTGGTGGTCTCACTTAGTGACTATTTCATTTAACAACCAACTTGTCAGTCTCAATTTTTTCAAGTTCTCATCCTGCCTTTATAATATATATTATAATGACTGAACACGGTGAACACACGGTATCTAATGTTCCTACATTTTCCTCTTTTCCCAGCAGCAACCCTGTCAGGTAAATTGACCTTAGAGACAGCTGAGTGGTCCAACTCGTTTTCATACCTAAACCAGGACTAGAATTCACATCTTCTGGTTTCTAACATGGTTGCCATAACCACTCTAAACCAACTATTCGTGGTTGCTAAACAAGGAGTAACTGCATTACTATGTCTTCCAGCAGCAGTGCATACTTGTCATGCCAGGCATATATCAGATTGACTGATTTCATAATATTTGGAAACTTTCTCAATTTGCATGGACTTGTAAGATTGAGTACTAACACTACCTTCAATAGAAGGTTGCTATAATGGAATTGAAAGCACATTTCTTCCCCTTGGCTTTACTTTCCAGGGGATTAGAGGAGATTTCTTTTAAGACATGTCCCACATCTCCATTCTTCTGTGGTCTGAGATGTCTCTTGCCTAACCATTGTCCTGGCAGCAACTCCTCTTCTTATCTCTCAAAGATATTCCCACAGATCATTACAAATAAGATTTATGAAAAATGATTACAAGTATTAGGGAGTGTTCATCATTAGAATAGAATAGAATTTAGAATTCTTTTTTGGTCAAGTGTGATAGGACACACAAGGAATTTGTCTTTGGTGCATATGCTCTCAGTGTAAAAATGTATTCATCAATAATCATAAGAAACAACATTTAGTGATAGTCATAGGAAACCAAATAAGCAATCAAAATCTTACTAGGAAACTAAATAAAACAATATAAATTGTAAAGATACAAGCAACAATGTTATAGTCATAAGTAGGATTAGATAGGTAATAGGAAGGGTGAAAAGAATAATAGTAATACAGTCTTAGTAAATTGTTTGACAGTGTTGTGGGAATTAGTTGTTTAGCAGAGTGATGGCATGGAGGAAAAAATGTCCTTGTGTCTGGTTGTTCTGGTGTACAGTGCTCTATAACATTGTTTTGAGCATAAAAGTTGAAACAATTTATGTCCAGAATGTGAGGGGTCTGTAGATATTTTCACAGTCCTCTTTTTGACTCATGCAGTATACAGGTCGTCAATGGAAGGCAGGTTGATAGCAATTGTTTTTTCTGCAGTTCTAATTATCCATTGAAGTTAGCTATCAAATGCCAAAGCAAATAAAAACATGATAATCATATTTAAATTGGTTGCTGCATGAAATCATAACAGAGATGTGTGTGGTGGACCAGTGCGGTACTGCATAGTGATTAAAATGTAAGATTAAAGTAGGGAGGCCCCAGTTCTAGATTATTCTCATTTTGTGACCAGGCCAGTCACTCTCCTGTAATCTTTTTCAAGGGTTATTCTTGTAGGGAAAATGAAAGTGAACTCAAGAATACCCCACCTTCAGTTACAAAACAGGTTTTAATGAGAACATTGCACATTGCACAGGAAAATCTATGGCCAAAACCAAAATGCTGTTATCCTTTTCTAGGTAAGCATAATTCTAAAAGAATTGACCAATGTATATATTGCATTGTGTCTTATTGTTTACTAGGGAGACGTGCCAAAAATATGACTTAATCTTCCCAAGTCTATGAGTTGAGATTAAGCTTCCATAAATCCCAGCTCTTGAGAGCAGAATTGAATGGGATATTCTTTGGATGCCTTAGAGCCGTGATGGCGCTATGGGGAGAATGCAATACTGCAGGCTACTTCTGCTGACTGCTGGCTGCTGGCTGACAGCAGTTCGGCAGTTCAGTCCTCACCAGCTCAAGGTTGACTCAGCCATCCATCCTTTCGAGGTGGGTAAAATGAGGACCCAGATTGCTGGGGGCAATAGGCTGATGTGTAAACCGCTTAGAGAGGGCTGTAAAGCACTGTGAAGCAGTATATAAGTCTTAAGTGCTATTGCTATTAGTTCTCTAAGCTGCCTTCTTCACATGTTTCAAGAAGAAGATTGGCTTGCCTAACATTTAAAAATAGAGGGTGTTCTAGAGGGATGCTGCTGTATAGGCCTCTTATCACTTAGTTGATGCCCCCTGTTTTTCTTCTTCTCATTAGGACTTTGGGGATTGGTAAACAATGCCGGTATTTCTATCCCAACTGCCCCAAACGAGTGGCTAACCAAGGAGGATTTCAAGAAAATCATAGATGTCAATCTACTTGGGTTGATTGACGTGACCTTACACATGATACCATTGTTGAGAAAAGCCAAAGGACGTATTGTCAACATTGCCAGCGTAATGGGCCGATTAAGTAATTTTGGGGGAGGCTACTGTCCTTCAAAACATGGGGTGGAATCTTTCTCTGATAGTCTCAGGTAAGTGCTATTTTCTGTTAACAGTATTGGCAAAAATTCAAATCTTTCTGGGACAGTGGAGTAAATTCTTTCATAAAACAGGTGCATTTCAGAATATAAAAGCGATTGTCACAGTAATAACAACAGTATTAGTTTACAGAAGTGTTGCAGGATACAACACTAGTGTAACTGCAGACTGATCAATTTTCTCATTTAGCACCAAAGTTAAATACAGTATCTGCAATCCAAATCTGGACCATGCTTTTATAAATACCAACATTCCAAATTGCCGAGCAAACTTTTACATTCCAATCAGGGATTTTGACTCCCCACCCTTCTAACACATCATGCATGACCCAATTGGTTAATTAAAAAAACATTACAGTAAGAGAAAAATTGATACATAAACAGGTAATTGATAATTATTAATTAACAGGAATATTTTGCCATCACTATTGAAATTCCTCTGCTGAAAGTAACAGAGAGTGACTCATGGATGTTTGGCTCAGGCTGAAGGAAGAAAAAGATTATGAGTTTTGAACTGTAATGCGACACAAAATTAAATTGAGCTAAACCTTTTCAAGTGCAGGTAGACTGACCTCTCCTTTAAAAGAAATGATGGTTAGATCCAGGTGTATGAGAGAGACATAACAAACATAAAACAATGTAAAACTTACTGGCTAAAAAGCAAAGTGGAATATAGGTAGAGCCCCTTGACTTATGAGTCATGACCTGTTGCTTACCACCCGTTCAAAATTATGGTGGACCTTTCCAAGACTACTCACAACCTGGATTTGAAGTTCTGATAGTGTGCGCGCGCACACAGGCACACGTGTCACGTGATTGCATTCAGCAACTGGCCTGCATTTACAGCTGTTTTCATTGTCCTGCGAGCACATGACCGCAATTTATGACTTTTGTTAGAAAGCAGCACTTCTGGTTTCTGACAAAAAAAAAAAACCATTACAGAAAATGGATTCACTGAACAAATGGCATCTTCACTTAGTAACTCTGGTGACTTAATGACCACGACAAAAGTTGTAAAATTGGGTTCAGTCATGACCCACTTAACGACCAACACAATTTATAGCCATAATCCCAGACTCAATTATGGCTGTATGTTGAGCACTACCTTACATTATTAAATATACACCAATACACACATTCTGAAAAATGAAGTTAACACAGCATCGTAAATGTCACTTTCTCTCAAAAGTTCTGGGTTCCAGTGCCAACAACTTATTCCCATTGAAATAGATGCTTGTCACCAGGGGTGGGATTCAATTTTTTTTAACAACCAGTTCTGTAGGCATGGCTTAGGTGGCGGGTGTGGCTTGGTGGTCATGTGACTGGGTGGACATGGCTTGGCGGTCATGTTATTGGCTGGGCGTGGCCAACTCAATATTCACATCGAGGCACGCATCTCCTCTTCTGGCCTCTCAAGACTGTGGGGATGCTGCAACAGTCGCAAGTGTGAAAAATGGTCATAAGTCACTTTTGTCAGTGCCATTGTAACTTTGAATGGTCACTCCACACAAGCAAAGTACCAGCAAAGGAGGGGGAAAAAACTCCAGAGACGTTCCAGAGACAGGAAATCTAGTCCTGCCAAGAATGTAATAAGGAGGCAGTTTCTGTAAGCAACACCAGAATGTTTCCTTCCTGCCTTCCTTACAGGATTAGGCCAGTAATTTCTTCTAACAACCGGTTCTCCAAACCGCTTAGAATGTTAACCGGTTCTAGCGAATAGGTGCGAACTGGTAGAATCCCACCCTGCTTGTCACCCCAAAATATAGAAATAGCTCACACAGAAAACCCTTCCTTTTCTCTCCAGCTTTCCACCTGCTTCAAGCACATGCTTTTCGGAAATCGAGTAATTCCCCAGCATAGATGGATTTTGATTTGCAAAACCATATTTGTAGCATTTGCAATCTTGTCCATTCTGGTCATTATAAAATGTTCATTGTAATGCCACAGCCCTTGTTTTACAAGCCAAGATGGGAGCTCCTCACTGGAGTGCTTAATTGATTAGCAACTGTCCTGCCTGTCATAACTATGGCAGGGCAGATTTTTGTGTGTGTGTGCCATTGTTAAAAATGCAATTGGAGGGTTACATTAAAAAAAAAAAAAGATCCTTCCCATCAAGGCGCCCAGACATGACATTACAAACTAGTGACTTGAGTTCATGCCTCACAATGAGTTCCAAACAAAACACCTTAGGGTTAGCACAGTGTGAATAGCTAATCCCTTATGAGATTTTAAATTCACACAGCTTGAATTAATTCGGTCTTTCCCAGCCTGCTTTTTTTTCCAGATGCATTTGCTTTGGCAAATATAAAGCCCGTCTACGCATGGGGAGAACTAGGCTGGAAAAGTCTGGGCCCTTGGCTGAAAAAAAGAAAAAAGACCTGGCCAATTTCAATTCTAGAGTTATCCCACTACAGTATTGTAGCCTCGAATCCCCAGGTTACCCCCTGGAAACATGCAGACCAGCAAGACAAGCAAGAATCCTATAGACAACACTCCCAAGGGAATCAGGCAGATGAACCAGATTCCTCACCCTTGCTCTAAATTTGTACTACTCTTTCTGAAAATTAGTTCACATCCAGAATATCTGGAGGTCTGTGTTAACTGACAGCTGATTTGAGCAAGGAAGAGATAAGGAAATATTTTAGTACAAGATGTAGTAGTAATTACTGACTTGAAGAACTTTTAGAAGAAATTAGATGAATACATGCTTACTACCTCTGGCGGTTCAATATTGCCATTAGTATCTAAGGTGGGATATTTTGAAAGAATAACTTGTGCCACACAAGCATGAGGGAGGGCGCAAGATTCGTTCCTGGTTTTGGTCTGTTTTGAGGCATCAGGCTGCCTAGGTGGAAACAGAAAACGGAAAACCTTTGCACTGATCTTGCTTCAGAGTCCTTGGACCCATCATTCCAGGAGCTATACTGATTAACAGTTGATTTCCAGGTGCAATTCACAATCCTGGTCTGTTGTCTGTTTAATCTATCTATCTATCTATCTATCTATCTATCTATCTATCTATCTATCTATCCATCCATCCATCCATCCATCCATCCATCCATCCATATAACTATCTTCTGTCTATCATCTATCTATCTATCTATCTATCTACCGTGTTTCTCACATAATAAGGCCGGGCATTTTTTTTTTTGAGCCCCGAAAAAACGGCTAGGCCGTCTTTTTCGGGGGGTGACTTAATTCCCCCCCTTGCATCCTCGCCGACAGCCGCTCCTAACGGGCGATCATGGCGAAGCGCAGAGAGCTCCCTACTCCCACCTTTGCTGCAGACACCTTTGGCACCCGCCGCTGTTGCTTTCCCTTCTGCCCATTCCGCCACCACGTTTGGAGCTGGCGCGTCCGTGTTTGGAGTGCCGCCGCCATTTGGAGCTCCAAACGCGGAAGTGGCAGCTCCAAACATGACGGCGGGCGGTCTTTTTATTTTGGTCCGCTCGAAGTTCAGAGCGAGCAAGAGAGGGAGACTGCAATGCCTCCATCTGAGATGGCAACCTCACTAGTGGATCACAACGTGGCTGGAAGCCCGAATCGGCGGGATACGATGACAATCTTTTTGGAGCGAGAGGAAAGGGAGAGAAGAATTGCGAGGCGTAATTTGCAGGAGGAAGTGGGTACCCCACAGCAGGGAGCCCAAGGAAGAAGGGCCGGAAGGCAACGGAGAGCGTCCCGTAGCTCCGGAAGCAGCCTAGAGACGCGCCCGGGAAGAGGCGCAGATGCTGCCTTGTAGTCCCCAAACCAACTCCAAACGCGAACGTGTTCCAAACGCGAAGCCGGTCGCTAAAGAGCCAGAAAGCAGCAAGGGCGCCAGGTGGAAAGGACAGGGTCACGATCACACGGAGATGGCCAGAGAGCGGAGCGCACATAACTAAAGGCGGCGCACGCAGTTGGTTTGGGGACGAGGCTATTAAAGGCCTGGCTGTTCTCCCAGGCGGTGGGGCAAAGTGAAAGTTAAGCTCCTACTTATGAAGTTTTCGGTTTTATATTGTTTTTGGGCTGCTCATTTTTTTCCCCTTTTGTAATTTTTTAAAAAAGTTTTAATTGTAAGCTATTCAGAGGTGGGAGTCAGGCAGCCTATAAACTATAAATAAGTTAAAAATAGTATTTTTTTTAAAAAAATGGCCATCTCTTCTTGCTTTATTATATATAGCAAATACACATACCCTTGCATGCATACACACAGGGACAATGGTAGGAATGATGAATTTAAGATTATTCCTACTGCAGTTTTACATTTTTATGTATTATATCCAATTCTCACTTCTATATAATAGATTTGAGAGAAGAATAGCAAATACTCAGTTTTCAGATTTGTATTTGTTGTATCCTATCCTTTTTTCATCTACTTCCAAAACATTTTTTTATATCTATCACAATCATTCTGCAGTTTCTCTACCTCTCTTATCCCGGGCTATTCCTAACCCCCATATTATATTCTTTGTAAAATCTATCTATCTATCTATCTATCTATCTATCTATCTATCTATCTATCTATCTATCTATCATCTATCTATCTATCTATCTATCTATCTATCTATCTATCTATCTATCTATCTATCTATCTACCTACCTACCTACCTACCTACCTACCTATCCAATATTGATTCTATTCTATTTTATTCCTACTACTCCTACTCCTACTCCTACTCCTACTCCTTATTCTATTCTATTCTATTCTATTCTATTCTATTCTATTCTATTCTATTCTATTCTATTCTATTCTATTCTATTCTATTCTATTCCATTCCATTCCATTCCATTCCATTCCATTCCATTCCATTCCATTCCATTCCATTCCATTCCATTCCATTTTTTCTTCAAAACGCATTGTTACATTTTTTTTCTCTTGTCTCCCATTTTTTTCTCCCCATCCCTCATTCACAGTCACTTTTGTTTCATCATTTCACCAAACAACCTTTTTTATACTTTCCATTCATGTAACACCACATACAGGTAGTCCTCGACTTAAGACCACAATTGAGCCCCAGATTTCCGTTGTTCAGTGAGACATTCAGTGAGTTTTGCCCCATTTTATAACATTTCCTGCCACCGTTTTTAAGTGAATCACTGCAGTTCATAAATTAATAACCTGGCTGTTAAGTGAATCTGGCTTTGTTGCAAAAAGGGATCACATGACCTTGGGACACAGTAATTAACGGTCATAAGTATGAACCAGTTGTCAAGCATCTGAATTTTGATCACATGATCACAGGAATGCTTCAAAAGTCTTAATTGTCAAAAGTGGTCATAAGTCATTTTTTTTTTAGTGCTGTTGTAACTTTGAACAGTCACTAAATGAACTGTTGTTAGTTGAGGATTACCTGTAGTTCTACAGCCCAGACTTTTTATTTTCAAGTAAAAAGAATTATATTCTGTGCTTGTTTAAGAACAGGTTGGAGAAATGTTGGAAGTGTCATCAGATACCCGAATCATACTACCATATGTGGTGGACGTGTGCAGAGGACAAAAGATATTGGACTAAAATCCACACACGGTTGGAAAAAAATGACAAAAAACCACATAGATTTAAAACCAGATATATTTTTATTGGGCATCATACCTGAAATATACAGTAGAGAATTGTTATATTTGATTGTAAATGTATTAACAGTGGTTAGAATTGTATTTGCTAAAAACTGGAAAAATGAGAAAATTCCAATGGAAGATGAAGTTATTAAGAAAATCATGGAGTGCTCAGAAATGAGTAAATTGACATTTGAAATTAGAGAGCAAGAAGATAAACAATTTTATAAGATATGGGACTTATTTTATCAATGGTTAGATTAAAAAAACAGGGAAATGAAATATTTTACAATACTCTATAATATAACTATAATAGAATTCGAGAGATAAAGTAATGTAAGAATAGACTACTATTGAATGGATTGGTGATGATAAAATGAATATTATAAAGTAGGTTAAGTAAAAATGGTGAATCGCTCATATAGAATGATAGAATATTAAACAGTTTAATAAACAATAATGATAATATATATAGCTTGATTTGTAACATGAAGATTAATCTAAATTAGAAGGAAATGACTAGAGATTATGCACAAGAGATTTGTACCAACCGACACACTGTATGTAACTGAAAGATGGTTTTATGTTTATGTTTTGTTTATGTTTGTGTAAAAAATAAAAAACTTTTTAAAAAAAATTATATTCTGTGCTATAGAAGCACAGTTTACAGAAGTAAGAGCTGTAAACATTTTCCCTGCTTCCTTTTGGGAGATTAATATGTTTTATAATACTTTTTCATACAGAACACCAAATTTATACTTTCTCATTTCCCACTCACCCCACTTTCTGTTACTTTCCGTTCTTTCCTTTTGTCCATGCTCCCGCATTTTTCAAGATGACACAGCCATAATTATCTTCCTGGACCTGTGGTAGATAACATTATTTTTTCCCCCAGACTTGAACTCTCCCCCTTTGGAGTGAAAGTCTGCATATTAGAGCCAGGTTACTTCCAAACTCCAATCAACAATGTGAAAACTGTGAACGAAAACCTCAGGAAAATCTGGGAGCACCTTCCAGAAGAAACCAAGGAAGTGTATGGAGAGAGTTATTATAATTCAAGTGAGTGGCATTCCCCCTTTTTTTCTTCAAAACCTGATGTCACACACTATGGAGTCCAGGGCTTCTAGTTCAACGGCAGAGTTTGGCAGTGTTTCTTAACAGATGGGCAGTCTGACCCTGTGGTTGTTAACTCTGAATGTTAAGTTTGCTTCCCCCTTAAAGGGGACTTTAATTCAAGTAAGCCTATCAAAGAAATTTAAGAAACTTATTTCTTCAACTAGGAAATATGATTCTATTAAATGATATGATATTCTCTATCAAATAATCAGAATGGGTAGAAATTCTGTCTCACCATCCTTTCCTCTACTCACACACGAGGCGAGGGAGCTGAGTAGAAGAACAAGAGGGTGCCCTTAGCACTACTCATTACCTGCTCTGTACAATAGTATGTGGGTTTATGTACAGGTAGTCAGTGTATGGACCAAAATTTAGCTGGCTAAGTGGAGCATGTGTTGAGTGAGTTTTGCCCCATTTTACAATCTTTTGCCACAGTTGTTAAGCGAATCACTATAATTGTTAAGTGAGTCAAGAGGTCGTTAAGTGAATCAGGTTTCCCCTCACTGACATTGCTTTTCAGAAGTTGGCTTGGAAGATTATACATGGCGATA
>NC_142009.1:339995340-340011256 GCF_049901735.1 Notechis scutatus | reverse complement strand
GATTGCATGTTGCCTAGTTTAAGTAGAAGGAGTAATTTTAGCATATATAATTAAACCTGAGAAGCAGATCTTGTTGTGGTTTGTACACAGGCCCAGAACTGTATCTTCGCAGCGCCAGGACAGTCAAGTTCTGAAATGAAGCCAATGAAGCTATTTGTCATTAAAAGTTGTGGATCATCTCCTCCGTCTAACTACTTCTGCTTGTTTGTATACTGGTCTCATCTCGTTTGTGAGCCTTGCAGTCTGTATCATTCCTAGTCTTTATCCATATGCCCCTCGCCCCTTTTTCCCAACGTTGTCTAGACTACAGGTAATCTTCGACTTACAACAGTTCATTTAGTGGCCATTCGAAATTACAACAGCACTGAAAAAGGTGACTTATGACCATTTTTCACACTTACAACTGTTGCAGCATCTGCAAGGTCACGTGATCAAAATTCAGATGCATGGCAACTGGTATGTTGCAGGGTCCCAGGGCCATGTGATCCCCCTTTGAGACTGTCTGTCAAGCAAAGTCAATGGGCCAGCCAGATTCACTTAACAACCGTGTTATGAACTAAACAAGCGCAGTGTCTCACTTAACAGCTGTGGCAAGAAACATTGTAAAATGGGGCAAAACTCACTTAACAACTGTCTTGCCTAGCAACATAAATGTTGTGCTCGGTGGTGGCCATAAGTCAAGGACTACCTGTGTAGTTCCTTTGTGAATGAGCTGTTGTCCTAAAAAAAAAAAAACCCTAAATGATCAAAGGAAGTGAAGTAAGGCTGAGTAGGAGAGTTTTGTTCAGATTTTTCAGGAAATCAACAAAGTGAGCTGAATTGATCAAGAAATCTTAATTCGAAAACTTATACGTCAGGGGAAATAATAATAAATAATAAACCTGGGTATTCGGTCAGAACAGAATAACAGAGTTGGAAGGGACCTCGGAGGCCTTCTAGTCCAACCCCCTCCTCAGGCAGGAAACCCTAGACCATTCCAGACAAATGGCTGTCCAATCTCTAGCTAAAAACTTCCAGTGCTGGAGCATTCAGAGGTGGTATTCAGCAGGTTCTGACCAGTTCTGGGTTAGGGTTAGGGTTGTCCAATGGTTGTCCAATCTCTTCTTCCAAATCTCCAGTGTTGGAGCATTCACAACTTCTGGAGGCAAGTTGTTCCACTGGTTAATCGTTCTGTCAGGAAATTTCTCCTTAGTTCTAGGTTGCGTCACTCCTTGATTGGTTTCCACCCATTACTTCTTGTCCTGCCTTCAGGTGCTTTGGAAAATAGGTTGACTCCCTCTTCTTTGTGGCAGCCCCTCAGATATTGGAACACCGCTATCACATCACCCCTAGTCTTTCTTTTCATTAAACTTTTCATTAAACTAGACATACCCAATTCCAGCAACGGTTCTTTATATGTTTTAGCCTCCAGTCCCCTAATCATCTTTGTTGCTGCTCTCTGCACTCTTTCTAGAGTCTCAACATCTTTTTTTACATTGAGGCGACCAAAACCAGATACAGTATTCCAAGTGTGGCCTTATAAAGTGGTATTAACACTTGCCGTGATCTTGATTCTATTCCTGTTTATGCAGCCTAGAACTGTGTTGGCTTTTTTGGCAGCTGCAGCACACTGCTGGCTCATATTTAAGCGATGGTCCACTAGGACTCCAAGATCCCTCTCACAGTTATTAGTATTGAGCGAGGTACCACATATACTGCACCTGTGCATTTGGCTACTCTTGCCTAAATGTGGAACCCTACATTTTTCACCATTGGATTTCATTCTGTTAGATAGCGCCCAATGTTCAAGTCTGTCAAGATCCTTCTGTATCTTAAGCCTACCTTCTGGAAAGATGACGAGTATCTCCAACACATGTGACTGCTGTTCTCTTATAGCCTTCCATAGCGGACATCAAAGGGGACTTCCTCCTTATTAGTGACCACGTGATTGAACTGGTTACCCGGCTTCACCAGACCATGCTGGAGGCTACAAAGCAAAAACTGAAACTCCAAGTGGCTGATGAGTAAGAACTGCGTTGGCCGTGGGTGGAGAAAGGGAGGGTTTGGATGAGAGCTTTTATTTAGATGTTTGTATCTTTGTTCTCTTGTACTGGTATTGAAAACCTATCTAGATTTATTTATTTTATTTATTTTTATTTATTTATTTTGTCAAGCGATTATGAGATAACAGGTATAAATATAAACATAGTTATGAATGCATGAAATGGATACATATAAGAAAAATAAAAGAAAAATAAAAGAAACAATAGGACAGGGTCGATAGGCAGGTTGGTGCGCTTATGCACGCCCCCTACAGACCTCTCAGGAATGGGGTGAGGTCAATAGTAGACAGTCTAAGGTTAAACTTTTTGGGGTTTGGGGAAGAAACCACAGAGTCAGGTAGAGTATTCCAGACACAGACCACTCTGAAACTGAAACTGAAACTGAAAGAGTTCTGAAAATCCAGACACTGAAAACCCTTTTCGTCCTTTCTTGGAGCCTCCAAGCGGGAGTCACTCCACCGGAGACCGCTGAGGGGATAAAGGAGACTTTGGATCCATTTTTGGCAATTTTTCTCCTCCTGCCCCCTGCCAATTAAAAAGACTATATGCCCTCTGGTGTGCTAGAAAAGGAAAAGTGGGCTGCCTTTAGCCCTACTGGGTTTAAGGAAGCAGGCCTTGATGTCAGAAGCTATCTGAATACACATATACAATTTGCCACCAAACTCACATTTGGTAATAACAGTATAATGTAAATTATATATTATGGCCTGGAGCTTGTACATCCCTAGTTATAGTTTGTGTGGTTTGTTGCATTGTATTCAGGTTGTTGAGTTGTAGCAATTAATACATTTCACATCCCTTTTCCAATTATAGTCAAGTAAATAATAATTAAATAATGAAACATTTTAGCTTCAAAAGCTTGCAAAAATAATTGTGAATTTGATCATCCCCACAGACTATTGAATATTGTATCCTAATTGACTGAAATAGTACACTGCAAACCTACCATTGTATTTCTTTATTAGGGACAGGAGTCAGTACCCAAATTGTTCAGCAGTGACCCTACATTGGAGTTAAATATGTTTGCAGAGTTAATCTCCCCTTCTTTGTAATCCATAGTTTACTTGATAAGGTTTCAGAAGTAGTTTATCCTTGTCTGCCTCTTAGGGCTGAGAGAATGGGACTGGCTCAAGGTCACCCAGCTGGCTTTGTGTCCAAGGCAGAATTAGAACTCACAATCTCCCAGTTTCTAACCTGGTGCCTTAAACATTAAACCAAACTGGCCCCAATCCTATAATTAAGCCTGCCTTATGGTTGTACTCTATTGTATATAAGCTTTTGATCAAACATGGCATGGATGCCTCCACACAACAGACAAATTGTGAAGCAAACTTAAATCAAGGATTGTGTTGTTTTGTTCAGCTGACCTTTGATTTGATCTTTTACAGATTTCTGGAAAATTTAAGCAAAGCAACATCACTGTCAAACTTGTGAAGACAGATGAGACACAAGGCACAGCTCCTGTTTGCAGGAAGAAAGGCAGCCATAGGATGGAAGTGTTGGTCCATTAAAGTGAAATTATTGCTGATTCAAAGGCAGCTACATTGGACTTTTAGGGACTCTGGAGCTGAGAATATGATTTAGACTTGACACATTACAGGCATTGGTGCCTTCTAGGTTTCTCATCAGAATGCTTACAGCATGGAGAAACATGATTTGCATACATTCCTAGGCCAATCAATGCATTTGCAGAAGGTGTAAATGGCACCTTCCATTGTCTTGTCAAGATCTTCAGAAATGGCTTCTTTCTTTAGATGCTTTAAGTGGAAAATTTGGGGAGAATGTCAATTAAAAACAAACAAATCAAATGAAATGTTAACTCTGTTTTGATTTAAGCCACTTCGGAAGGCTATACCATCTTTAGGGACACCAAAGAATCTAAAGCCTGAATTTGGCTACAGATGACAACTTTATTTTGAGCTATCTGAATAATCTCCACACCACTTTGAATTTTTTTTTGCTTTTCTCCAGAGATATCCAACAGGGCAAGTGGCAAAGTCTCATTGATTTATTTTTTGGTCACACTAGATCTCTGCTCTAATTAAATTGTAAAATGAATGGGATACTAGCACACTAAAAAGCAAATCACTAATTGCACACATACATTACTTCCAACAATGCCCTGGGCAGAAACAGTTTTAGAAAGTGAAATGGTGCATAGGTAAAAATAAAGGTAAAGGTTTCCCCTGTCCAATCAAATCCGACTCAGCTCATTTACATTTCTTAGCAGAACGAAGACACTTCCACGGTCCTACGGCCAGTATGGCACAAAAGCACACAGAATGCTGTTTCCTTTGTACAGAAATAGTGCCTATTTATCTACTCACATTTGCATGTTTTCAAACTGTTATGTTGGCAGGAGGCGGGACAACGCTTTGTTTCCCTTATGGGTATTATCTGATCAGCTATTCCCATGACATGTTTTCTCATTTTCACATGTAGAATTGGTCAAAAAGCATTGGGTGGGTGCCTGGCTTTTTCATATATAGCATGCTTTTCTACTAAGAAGCCCTAGGAAATACACTTTATCCCGGATTTATTCTTAAAACAATTCTGTGAAATCAGTTGAGTTAAAGGAAAGGAATTGATTCAAAGTCATTCAGTGAGTTCAATGGTCACTTGGGGATTTTTTAACTATTTCATCACATCAACATATTGTGTTGGTTTTGTAGCACTTGCATACCTACCCTGCTTATGGTAACTAACGTACTCAAGGCTGAGCAGATCAACAGTAGAAAAGCAAAGTCAGAGATTCTGAAGCTAAGGCTTCCCTGAGTCGTTTTGCTTCCCACGGGAGCCTGTAGAAGAATAGCCAAGATTCAATCCAAATTTCAGAGAGCCAAACAAGGTTTACCAGGGCCCAGAGTTTTAGGCTTCTTACACGAATCAAAGGAAATGACATACCAGACACAAGAAATCAGATGGTTGTTTACAACAAAGAAACTTGGGTCAAAGCTGCCTCTTAAATAAGTTTGCAACTAGATGTTGCAAAGACCAGAAGATCCGTATTTGGTAAGGAGCCTCAATGAATGTCTTTGCCAATGATTTGGAGGCCGTGATTACTCCAGTTGTTCTGTTGCTGCCTGTCTTTGAGCCTCACATGATTCCTGGCTTGTATCTCCTGAGGCTGGAATTCCACTGGTGCAAATGGAGCAACTTAAGAACATAAATGAAAAGAGAAAAAGAAGAAAGGGAGAAGATAATAGAAAGAAAAAAAATAGAAAACAATTAAGAACATTCTCATCTTCAACAGTTTGTAAGACCTCTTTTTATCCTTATTTTATGCCATATACACACACCTAATCCTTACATATATCTGTGTATCACTACTATGGATTTATCCTATCCTCTTTTGCCTTTTAGTGTGAAGTCTATCTTTGGTCTATCCATTTGTACCAGCAGTTCCAGCTGTTGTAGTATTTTGAAGTGTCTTTATTTTTTAATGCCAAAGTTAATTTGTCCATTTCTGCACAACTTGAAATTTTTTGAATGATCATCTCCTCTGATGGAACATGAGGTTGCTTCCAACATTGTGCAAAAGCCAATCTGGCCGCTGTCAAAATGTGTATTATTATATATTTCACTTTTTTGATATTTGTTTATCAAAGATCCCTAACAGAAAGGACTCTGGTTTGAATTCGATCTGTTCTCTTGTCATTTCTTCCAGCCAATTTCTAATTTTCTGCCAATATTTTTGAGCTTCTATACAGGACCACCACATATGGAAAAAAGTTCCCTATTTTTTTTTTTTTATTTTTTTTTGCATTTCCAGCAATTTGGACTCATATTGGGGTGCATCTTCGCTAATCTCGAAGGAGGAATGTGCCATCTATAAAACATTTTATAGGCGTTTTCTTTGTATGCTACCGATTTTGTAATTTTATTATTTCTACCCCAGACCTTTTCCCATTCTGTTATGGTGATGCTACGTCCTATATTCCTACTCCAGGCTATCATGTTCCCTTTTACAATTTCTTCTTCTAATTCTACTTCTAATAAGTAATTATAAAATTTTGTTATTTTTTTTTTGCCTGATCCTAATAAAATTTTATCTAGTTGCTGGAGTTTATTGTTAATTCCAAATTCTTTCTTGTCCTGTTTATATCTACTTTGAATTTGAAGATATGGCCACTGATCAATTTTTAGTCCCCGCTCTTGAAGTTCTTGCCACGATTTCAAATTTCCTTGTGTATCCAATTGGTCCTTATATTTAATCATTTTAGTCATATTCAGATTATTTGGGTGAATCATCACCTCCATTGTTGAAATCCAAATTGGTATTTTTAAATAGTGTTTTTTCCGTATTTTCTTCCAATTAGTTAATAATGAGTCTCTGATTAGGTGTCTGTGAAAATATTTCTGGCTAGTTTTCCCTACATTCCATAAAAAAGCATGCCACCCCCTCTGCAAGTCATGGCCTTCTAAGAATAATATTCTCTTATTGGTTAAATTCACCCATTCCTTCAACCATGCTAAAGAGGCTGCACTATAATACAACTCCCAATTTGGAAGTGCCAGCCCTCCCCTGCTCTTCATATCCTGCATTGCCTTTAAATTTATTTTAGGTTTTTTCCCTTGCCAGATAAATTTTACAGTTATTTTATTAAGTTCTTCAAAAAAAAATTGTGTACTTTGATTGGGATCGTCTGAAATATATATAGAAATTTTGGAAGAATATTCATTTTAATAGCAGCAATCCTGCCTAATAATGAAAGTTGCAGCTTGCCCCATGTTTCTAAATCCTTCTTTACCTGTTGCATCAATTTATCATAATTATTTTCCTTGTCTTACAATGTGCTGTCATATTCCTAAGTATTTAACTTTATCACTTGTATTCCCATAACTTCTTCTAGTTCTATTTTCTGTTTTTCTGTTAAATTTTTAGTCATTAATTTTGTTTTCTTCCTATTAATTTTAAGTCCTGCTACTGCTCCCAATTGTTCTAATTCATTCATCAATTTTTGTCCTCTTTCTATTGGTTCCTCAATGAAAAAAATCATATCATCCGCAAACGCTTGCAACTTATATTCTTCCTTCTTAACCTTTAATTCTTTTATGTCTGGGTTCTGTCTAATTCGCATTAGTAATGCTTCTAATGATAATATGAAGAGCAGGGGTGAGAGTGGGCAGCCCTGTCTGACTCCTTTTTCTATTTTTATTGCGCGGGTATATTCCCTGTTTATTATAATATTAGGCTGTTCTGCATCATAAATGGTTGTTATAATATTTTCAAATTTGGTGCCTAAATTCATATTATAAATTTTTTAGATTAAAAATTGCCAATTTAAATTATCAAAGGCCTTCTCTGCATCGAAAAACATAAGTGCAATTTGTTTTTCGGGGTGAACTTCGTAAAATTCTAAGACATCTAGTACTATTCTTAAGTTGTTCCTGGTCGGGAGAAATCTATTTTGATCTTCATATATATGCTCATTTAACATTCTTTTTAGTCTACTTGCTATAATAGAAGTGAATATTTTGTAATTAGTATTTAACAGTGAAATCGGCCTATAATTATGTATATATCAGGGATCCGAATCCTCCTTCGGGATCAGCGAAATCAATGCCCCCCTCCATGAGTCCGGCATCCTGGCTGCCAATAAAACGTCATTAAAAACTTCCACCATAAGAGGTCCTATTTGTTCTGCTATTGCCTTGTACAGCTCCCTTGGAATCCCCTCTGGTCCTGGGGATTTATTGTTTTTCTGCTTCTCTATTGCTGATTTCAATTCAAACCAAGTAATGTCTTTGTTTAATAATTCTTCCATTTCTTCCCCAATTGCTTTATCCTTCACTTCATCTAAATAGTTTCTTATTCTATCTTTGTTAACTTCTTCCTTTTTATATAGCTCTTCAAAATACTTATGGGCAATTTCTTTTTTCTGTTCTGTCTCCTGTTGTATATCCCCCTTTCCATTTATTAGCTGGTATATCAATCTCTTTTCTTTCCTTTTTTTAGTCTATATGATAGCCATCTCCCTGGCTTATTACCACGCTCAAAATAAGTTTGTCTAGTTGTATTCAAATTTATAATCATTCTCTCTTGTTCAATTAAATTCAATTTATGTTTAGTTATTATTATCTGATTTTGCAATTTTGAATCCTTTGGGGTACTCTGTAATTGAGTTTCTAATTCCTTAATTTTTTGTTGTAATTTGTTTTGCTGGGCGTATTTTTCCTTATTCCTCTTGGCGTTATAAGAGATTGTTATACCTCTTATTACTGCCTTCATTGTATCCCAAATGTTTTGTTTCATAGTTGCTCTGTTATCATTTTCCTTTAAGAAATAATTTAATTCCTCCTTGAGTTTGTTGGTGTATACTTTTTCTCTTATTAACTGAGTATTTAACGTCCATCTTTTCTTGGGTTTTTCCCTACCATTCCATATTATTTGAATTGGATTGTGATCTGCCCATTCGTTAGGTAAAATTTCAATCCCTTTTATCTCAGTTGCTATTTCCCCATTCATCCATGCCATATCAATTCATGTCCATATTTGATGAGGATTTGAATAGAATGTAAATTGTTTTTTCTGGGGATGTAATTTCTCCATATATCAATCAAATTTAACTCCTTCATCATTTCCATACATATCTTGGGAAGCTCTCTTTCCCCCCCTTTGTTCTTCACCCCATTACTGTGGTCTTTTTGATAATCAACAATAGAATTAAAGTCTCCTATGATACAAATATTTCTTTTTCCCAATCCTACTATTTTTCCATAAAGATGCTTAAAAAACTCTTTTTGATCTCTGTTCGGGGCATAGATTACCATTAAGAGAATTGGGATGGCATTAATCCAGATCTGCAAAACCAGAGTTCTTCCCTCAGAATCCGACCATATTAAATCTGCTTTCAAATCCTCTTTATCATATACTGCAATGCCTTTCTTTTTCCCCATATCTGCTGGTGCGGTAAATAGCTTCCCTAATTTCAGACATTCTAGGTATTTTTCATCTGTTTTCTTTTTATGAGTTTCTTGTAGGCATATTATATCACCATTTTGTTTGATTAGTTTAGCTATTATCCTTTTCCTTTTTATCGTCGAGTTTAAACCATTTATATTAATTGATAGTAGTTTATTTTCTTCTTCCATTTAATTAATTCTGTTTCCCTCTTTGTCTTGTAATGGCTCTGGTCTCTCCTTGTGCCTGAAGATGTGTCCTACTTTCTTCTCTCTCCTGATGTAGATGAGTATTTCCTTGATTTCCTAAAGTTCCATCTCTGTTCTTATGATAGCCTTGATCTTCCTGGGAGTTTGTTTCCAGTTCCTCCTTACTGCTCTGGTCTTCCAGACCTACCAATCGCTCATAAAATTCCTGGGCCTTTTCCATGGAGTCTATTTTAATTTTCCTTTCGTTCCAAAAAACTAACATCTCCTCTGGGATTAGCCATTTAAATACGATTCTTTTCTGATTTAGGTAAGCTGCTAAGAACTTGTAGTCTCGTCTTTGTTCTCTTACTCTTCTTGGTATTTGTTTGAGAATCAAGACTTCTTTACCTTTATATGTGATTGTTTCATCTCTTGACATCCCATATATAATATCCCGGACACTCCTTCTCGCAAATCATATTTGGACTTCTCTTGGGCATTTGTGGCATCTTGCATAATTAGTGCTAATCCTGTAAACTTCATCAAACTCCCTTAAGATGTCATCTTTATCCTTTTCCAATAGTCCAGCCAGTATTCCCGCCATTAGTTGTTCCAGGTCTTCTTCTTTGGATTCCACTACATTTTGGAATCTCAAGTATGTAGCAGCCTTGTCCACCTCTAGGTAGACCAGTGAGTCCTCCATTTCTTTACTCACATTCTTTAATTCTTCATCTACCCTTTCTAATTTCCTTTCGGTTCGTTCAGTCCTTTTCTCTACCTCTTTTATTGTTGCTTCATTTTTCTCCAAGGCCTGCTGTAATAATCCAACTTTGTCCTCTACTTTGGAGATATCCGCTTTCATTTCTGCTTTTAATTTCCCCATCTCCTCTTTTAGTTCATTGATATCTGCTCTCGTCTCGTTATGGTTTTTCATCATTGTTTCTTACAGCTTCGTCATCGATTCCTGTAAAGTCGGCAAAATTGATTGGATGTTGGCATTCGAGACGTTAGCTTGTTTCTCCACTGGTAATGTTTCTTCTATGGTTTTTTGTGCCATGGGCGAAGCTGTTGCCGAAATAGTTGTTAACGTTGGGTTGACCTTTCTTCCAGTTTTCAGAGCTGTAGTAGTTGTGGAAGTCATTTCTTTTAAGATTTGTTTCTGTTGTTGTACTATATTAATTATATTATCCCAAATTAATATTCAGTGATAGAATCTCTGTATTAGGATTGACCAGTATCTAATTACTTAATCTATCTACCTGCTGGATAGCTGTGCTCTTAATTGGTTACTGGAGTATAAGTACTTATATATAAAAATATTATCACTGCATTATTTTAAATCCAAATTCTCAATCAAAGATAATTTTGTAAGGTCTATGCTCTGCCTTTATACATAACTTCTTGATATATGTGGATCTTTGGTTATTCGGGTTTTCTCCCGCGTAAGATTGGAAGTATCTAGGCAACGTTTCGATAAAGTCTCATTCATCATCTTCAGGCTTGTGTCTTCTGCTCTGTGCTTCTCAGAGTGATGTGAGCTTGCAGCTGCTTCTTCCTTTTAACTGCTAGTGGGGGTGTGACTTGATTGGGTGGGGGCTTGGCTGTGTTCTGATTGGGTGGGGGTGTGTTCTCATTGGTTGGGGTTTGGCTGTGTTCTGATTGGTTGGGGGTTGGCCGTGTTCTGATTGGCTGGAGGTGTGTCCTGTTCAGGTGGGGGCTTGGTTGTGCTCAGGTTAGTCTTAGTTGCTGGGGGATTTGAGCTGGTGAGCTGTGATCTTGCTGTTTGGCTTCGAGTTCGTGGTCGTGCCGCATCTTCATGGTGGGGATCAGTTCGCTTCATGTATGGCTCAGAGGGGTTTGAAGTGGGTAGTGATGCAGCTGCAGTGCGGCTTCTGGTCCATGGTCGTGTCTCATCTTCTGTGTGGGTGTGAGTCTGCTTTTTATGTGGAAGTGTGGTGGTGGCATCTTGTGTGGCCCTCATGGGTGTGGGTCTGGTGTCATTCTTCATGTTAGGTACTCGTCTGTTCATGAGGGCGGGTTTCCAAATGGCTGGTAAGCGGGAGGTGTCATCTCTTTTATTCATGCTGTGTGGGCGTTTTTCTATCTCTATGGCTTCTCTGATTATTCTGTTGTTGAAGTGTTCGGTGTTGGCGATAGTTCTGGTACTTTTAAAGTCAATCTCATGTCCTGTGGCTTTGAGGTGTTGGACCAGGGAAGAGGTTGGTTCTTCTTTTTTGATTGAGTTCTTATGTTCTTCGATGCGTGCACTTATTCTTCTGTTAGTTTGTCCAATGTATGTGGTGGGGCAGGCGGTGCAAGGGATTTCGTATACTCCTTGGTTTTCTAACTCGATTTTGTCTTTAGGGTTTCTTAGGATGGTGGATATTTTTCTGTTTGTGCAGAATGCTGTTTTAATGTTGTGTTTTTGGAGGATCTTGCTGATTTTGTCTGTAGTGCCTTTTATATATGGGAGGAGGGCTTTGCCATTCTCTTGTTCTCTGTCTTGGATTTTGGTTGGGGTTTCTTTTTGGATTAGGTGGGTAATCTTCTTTCTTTGGAATCCATTGGCTGTTAGTACGTTGGTGAGAGTGTGTAGTTCGGTTTTTAGGTGTTGTTCATCGGCTAAGCATTTTGTTCTGGAGATGAGTGTCTCGGCTACGGAATTGATCTGTGCTGGGTGGTGGTGTGAGAGTGCGTGTAGATAGTGGTTTGTATGTGTTTTCTTCTGGTAGATGGTGTGTCCTAGGGAGCCATTGGGTTTTTTTGTATACCAAGACATCTAGGAAGGGAAGCTGATTGTTAGCTTCTGTTTCCATGGGGAATTGTATTTTGGGGTGTAGGCTGTTGAGGTGTGTGAGGAAGTTGTTCAGTTTTTCTTTCCCATGTGGCCAGATTATGGAGGTGTCATTTACGTATCTGAGCCAGAGTTTGGGTTTGTGATCATATTTTTCTAGAGCTTGTGTTTCAAAGTGTTCCATGTAGAGGTTTGCGATGACAGGTGAGAGGGGTGATCCCATGGGTGCTCCTTCTATTTGTTTGTATTTTTGTCCATTGTAGGTGAAGTATGTATTGGATAGGCAGTGGTTGGTCAGATCTAGGATGTGCTTGGGGGGGTTGTATTTGTTTTGGATGGCTGTCAAGGCTTCTTTTATTGGCACTTGGGTGAAGAGGGATATGACATCGAAGCTCACTAGTAGGTCGCTGGGTTGTAAGTTTTGTTTCTTTATGATCTCGATGAATTGGAATGAGTTTCATACATGTGAGTTGATGGATTCTGCATAGGGCTGTAGTTGTTTGGCGAGAAATTTGGCTAGGTTTTGTAGAGGTGAGCCTATGGAGCTGACTATTGGTCTAAGTGGGGTTCCTTCTTTGTGTATCTTGGGGAGACCATAAAGCTTAGGGCATCTGGATGATTTCTCTCTGGGTATGATTCTTTGCTGGATTTCTTCACTGATGGGGGAGGCTTTTATTTTGGATCTGGTGGTTTTTTCTAGGTAGGTGGTGGGGTCTGTCTTTAGGGGTTTGTATGTGGGGTCTTGGAGTAGGTTGGTTAACTTGGTTTGGTAGTCAGATGTGTTCATAACCACTGTCGCGTTGCCCTTGTCTGCTGGTAGGATTATTATGCTGGTGTCTTCTTTCAGGTTAAGTAGTGCAGTTTGTTCTTCTTTGGATAAGTTGCTTTTGGGTGGTTTGCTAGTGCAGAGGATGTTGGTGATTTCGAGTCTGATTCTATTAGCATCATCAGGGTTGGTTTTGGCCAGGCTGGTTTCAACTCCGCATATGATGGTTTCTGTGGGGATGTGTTTGGGAGCGACAGCAAAATTGAATCCTTTTGAAAGGACCTTGGTTTCGGCTTCGGTGAGGATCTTGTCTGAGATGTTGTGCACTGTTTGTTTCATTTGTGGCTGTGAGGGGGGGAGGAGTTGGTTTCTGGCGTTGTTGTAGTTTTCTGAGTTTGTTGGTGTGTGTGTCTGTCTTGAGGGTGGTTTGTGTTTCGGCTCTCCAGACAGCGAGTTGTTTGGATTTGTCCCAAAGTAAGGGGTGAATCTTGTTGCTGAGTCTGAGGTGAAGTGTGAGGAGATCTTTGTTGATTTGGTCTAGGAGAAATCTTTTTGTGTGAAGTTCATTTCTAATTAGGGCCAATTCTGTTCTTTTTAGGATGCGTTTGGTGGCTGCTGTGTTGGTGTGGAATTTCAATTGGAAGCTTGTGGGAATTAAATTTTGATCTCGGCAGTTGCATAGGAATGCGAGGTCACATAAAATGGAAGCTCTTTGGACTTCAAGTTTTTCATAAGTCCTGGTCAGATGGTGGGTTTCCTTCCGTAGAAGTGCAATATTTGTTTTCTGAGGTTCTCGCGGGTATTTGTATGTGGATCTTTGGTTATTCGGGTTTTCTCCCGCGTAAGATTGGAAGTATCTAGGCAATGTTTCGATGAAGTCTCATTCATCATCTTCAGGCATGTGTCTTCTGCTCTGTGCTTCTCAGAGTGATGTGAGCTTGCAGCTGCTTCTTCCTTTTAACTGCTAGTGGGGGTGTGACTTGATTGGGTGGGGGCTTGGCTGTGTTCTGATTGGGTGGGGGTGTGTTCTCATTGGTTGGGGGTTTGGCTGTGTTCTGATTGGTTGGGGGGTTGGCTGTGTTCTGATTGGCTGGAGGTGTGTCCTGTTCAGGTGGGGGCTTGGTTGTGCTCAGGTTAGTCTTAGTTGCTGGGGGATTTGAGCTGGTGAGCTGTGATCTTGCTGTTTGGCTTCGAGTTCGTGGTCGTGCCGCATCTTCATGGTGGGGATCAGTTCGCTTCATGTATGGCTCGGAGGGGTTTGAAGTGGGTAGTGATGCAGCTGCAGTGCGGCTTCTGGTCCATGGTCGTGTCTCATCTCTGTGTGGGTGTGAGTCTGCTTTTTATGTGGAAGTGTGGTGGTGGCATCTTGTGTGGCCCTCATGGGTGTGGGTCTGGTGTCATTCTTCATGTTAGGTACTCGTCTGTTCATGAGGGCGGGTTTCCAAATGGCTGGTAGGCGGGAGGTGTCATCTCTTTTATTCATGCTGTGTGGGCGTTTTTCTATCTCTATGGCTTCTCTGATTATTCTGTTGTTGAAGTGTTCGGTTTTGGCGATAGTTCTGGTATTTTTAAAGTCAATCTCATGTCCTGTGGCTTTGAGGTGTTGGACCAGGGAAGAGGTTGGTTCTTCTTTTTTGATTGAGTTCTTATGTTCTTCGATGCGTGCACCGCCTGCCCCACCACATACATTGGACAAACTAACAGAAGAATAAGTGCACGCATCGAAGAACATAAGAACTCAATCAAAAAAGGGCTGTTAAGTGGTTTATATCAGTTATATTGTTACGATAGCTTCAGCGTTTCTAAGTATCGCCTGTGGCGCCACACTGTCTCTGTTCTGTCAGCTCTGATCTTCTTCCCGTCTCTGCTTTAATAAAGTCTTTCAGAATAAAAATCAAATGAGATAGTCCAAATCCTCCACAACTTCCAGGCACCTTCCAGCCGCTAGTCTCCCAACCTCGTAAACTTCCCTTTCTACTCGTTATTGTCCTCTCTCTCTCTTCTGTCTGCCAAGCCCTTTCACTTTCACTTGCCTCGCATTCGCTTTTTGGCCGCTTTCTTTTAGGGCTCCAGACAGACACTTGTAACAGCCTTATAAAAGTCTATGGCATTCCAATCCTCCTCTCCGCCGCTAATTTTCTCTGCCACACTCTTCCCCAATGATCTCACAAATTGTCACTCACTCGCTTCTTTACATCAGTGGCAGTCCAGACTTCAGAGCCGCCATTGATAGGGGGGTGTTTCTTGCTCGTTGGGCTCTGGGGGGCTCCTCTTTGCTGCAGGGGGGTTGCCTTCCCCACACTGCAACTCGAGTCTCCCCCATGCCGGCACGAATCTCTCCGGGACTCGTGCACCCTCAAATCATCGCGCCAACCGTAAAAAGAGATTAACTGAAACCACAGATGGGCTTCTGCATGTCTGTTCGTCCTTGCCTTGCCATCGGAAGTCTCCAATGTATCTTTTCTTTTATCTCTTTGGTATATTTAGTACAGATATGCATTAAGCAAGAAACACTGGAGAAATACATCCATAAATGGCAAATGACATTTTGCTCACCTTTTAATTTCAAAAGGCAGAAGTGTTTATTGTACGGCAAGCTGATCTCCCTTTTATAAAATGGTCTGCCTGGGACAAAAAGGGAAATTCACAGCAAGTACACCATGGAGGATCACAGTGTTTCTAAATATGTCATTTAACAGGTCAACAGAGTTGGAAGGGTCGTCGTCCAACCCTCCCCAACCATTTCTGACAGATGTCAGTCCAGTCTCTTCTAAAAAGTTTCCAATGATGAAGCTCCCACAGCTTCTGAAGGCAAGCTGTTCCATTGGCTGATTACTCTCACTGTCAGAAAATTTCTTCTTATTTCAAGGTTGAACCTCGCCTTCTTCAGTTTTAAAGGAATAATGGATGGAAACTGAACTTCCTTTACTTTAATAGTAATAGCAGTCACCAGTGAGAAGGCTTGCAAACAATAGGCTTCTCCATTCTATGCATGCCTATTCCTGTTTTTTTAAATAATATTTTTTATTTTGAATACAAATAATACAAAAATAATACATTTAAATCTAAATACAAAAAAAGGAAAAAATACAAATATTACAGTGCACCCCCACCTTTTTCTTATGTTTCTTCTTCTATAACAACTAAAAGATATACAATATATTCCAATTGTGCCCTTATCCCCTCCAAAACAACATATATTCTTGAGTAGGCTGATTCCTT
>NC_142009.1:339910950-339995240 GCF_049901735.1 Notechis scutatus | reverse complement strand
ACCCCAACAACAAATCATGTCCTTCTAATGTCAACAATCTAGTATTTCTTAGTGTTATTCATTCCTTAACCCACATCAGATTTGTAGCTTGATAGTACAACTCCCAATTAGGCAAACCAAATCCTTCTCTTATTCTAGCATCTTGCAAAAGTTTTAACTTTATTCTCGCTTTCTTACCTTGCCATATAAATTTCAACACAATTTTATTTAAATCTTCAAAATAGTCTTTTCCAAGCCTAATTGGAATTGTTTGAAACAAATATAAAATTCTGGGTAATATATTCATCTTGATTGTTGATATTCTCCCTATTAATGACAGTTGTAAATTTTCCCATTTTGCCAGATCTAGCGCTATCTGCTGTTTAAGTTTGATATAATTATTCTCTTTTAATGTACTACATCTTGCTGTCAAATATATCCCCAAGTACTTGATCTTATTCGTGACCTGAATTTTCAATAGGTCTGCCAGTTCTTCCTTTTGTCTTAATAGCATATTCTTTGTCAAGATCTTTGTCTTATCTTTATTTATTTTCAAACCAGCCACCTTTCCATATGTCTCTATGATTTCTATCAATTTTGATGCTGTTTCTAAAGGGTCTTCTAAGATGAAAACCAGATCATCTGCAAAAGCTTGCAGCTTAAATTCTTCCTTTTTTATTTTCACGCCTTTTATATTCTTTTCATCTCTAATATTTCTGTTTAGCACTTCCAAAGTTAACACAAACAACAAAGGTGATAGTGGGCACCCTTGTCTTGTTCCTTTTCTTATATTGATAGAGTCTGTCAGTTCTCCCTCTATCATTACCTTTGCTGTTTGCTTATAGTATATAGCTTCTATTGCTTGAATAAATTTTCTAGCAAAACCCATCTGTTCCAACAGTAATAACATGAATCGCCAATTCACATTATGAAATGCCTTCTGTGCATCTAGAAATATCAGAGCCATTTGTTTTTCAGGATGTGCCTCGTAGTATTCCAAGGTGTCCAAGATTATTTTGATCAGGATGGATAAAATTATTTAAATATTTTTTAAGTCTTTCTGCCAATATTGAAGCAAAAAATTTATAATCTGCATTTAGTAGAGAAATGGGTCTATAGTTCTTAATTTGTAATGGGTCGGCCTCCTCTTTTGGAATAAGTGTAATATAAGCTTCTGACCATGATTTAGGTATATTCTTCTTTAACATAACTTCATTCATAACTTCTAGCAATGGAAGATTCAACAATTCTTGTAATGTTTTATAAAATTCTGCCGGAAGTCCATCTGGGACTGGTGCCTTTCTGTTATTTTGCTTCTTGAGTGCTTCAGTTAACTCCATCATCGTTATATTGCTTTCTAACATTTTTTCAGTCTCTTTAGGTATCTGAGGTAAATTAGCATTCTGTAAGTACTGTTTAACTCTTTCCTCATCAATATTCTCTTGCATATATAATTTCCCATAGAAGTCTCGAATGATTTCCTTCTTCTCTTTACTACCATAGCAAACTTGGCCTTGGCCATCTGTTAATTGCAATATTTTCCTTGATTCTTTCTCCTTTCTCAATTTGTATGCTAACCATCTACCTGGTTTGTTTGCGTCTTCAAAGTAGTTCTGTTTAGCACCTCTAATTTTCTGTGCTAATTCTTCTTTTTCTATTTGACCCATTTTATGTTTAATTGTATCCATTTTTAGCTTGATGTCCTTTTTCTGTGGCATTTTCTGCAGTTCTTTTTCAAGTCTTTTATACTCATCCTCTAAGGCCTTAGAGGCTAGTCTTTTCATAGTATTCCCTTTCCTTGTATAGTCTATTATCAAGCCTCTAACATATGCCTTCATTGTATCCCATACATTCTGAATTGATGTATCTTCTTTTTTGTTTTCTCTAAAGAAAAAAGCCAATTCTTTCTCCATCCACTGTGTAAAGTCTTTTTCCTTTAAAATAGTATTATTTAATATCCATCTAGATCTTCTTTTTTGCCCTTTCCATTTAATTGTCATTGGATTGTGATCTGCCCAAGTATTTGTTTCAATATTTATTTCTTGAATATTAGTTATTAATTCTGACATCCATATCATATCTATTCTGGACCATGATAGGTGTCTATTTGAATAGAAGGTGTATTGTTTAGTTTTAGCATTTCTTTCTCTCCATGTATCTTTTTAGTTAATTTCATCTACCATTTTAAAAAAAGATTTAGGGAGAGTCTTTCTGTTTTGCTTTATTGTTTTCTGTGCTGTATAGTCCAATTTATTGTCTACAATTCCATTAAAATCTCCCATCATAACTATATTAGCATAGTCCAGTTCGATTATTTTCATATGTAATTTTTTGTAGAATTCTTCTTGTTTGTAATTCGGAGCATAAATTGCAATCAGGAGTGTTTTCTTATTATTGTCCATTATTTCCACCATTAGTATTCTTCCATCATCATCGGTATAAATCAATTTTGCTGGGGTGGTCTCTTTAATATATAAAACCACTCCTCTTTTCTTACATTGTGTCAAGGAAGTAAATATTTTCCCTAATTTTGGCTGTACCAACAATTGTTCATATTTTTTTTTAATATGTACTTCTTGTAGACAAATTATATCAAATTGTAATTTCTCTAATTTGTGAAAGGTTTTCCTTCTTTTAACGGCTGAGTTAAGTCCATTTATATTAATTCTAATCAATTTTTTATCTTCCATGGTTATATTTTATAGTTAGGTTTAGCAGCTCTCGTAGATCTTAGTTCACATTGTTCTTTGGCTTCCACCTTTCCACCTACTGCACCTTCTTCTTTTTCAGTCGCCATTTGGCAGTCTTCTTGGATTCAGTTAGTGAGATCTCTTTTTCTGCCTCTTCCTCTTTCCCTCCAAAAAATTCTGTATAAAATAATTCCGCTTTCTCAATTGAGTCAATTCTATGTCTCTGTTCTTGCCATGTGAACATTAAGCCTTCTGGAATCAGCCATCTATAATTCACCTCTTTTTTAAGTAGCATTTTAGTCAGGAATCGGTATTCTCTTCTCATCTCTCTCACTCTTCTGGGTATTTGTTTCAAGACCACAATCTCCTTGTCTTTATATTTCAATGTTTTCTCCTTTGTCACTTGCAATATTTGCGTTTTAATGGCTTTCTTTGTAAATCTAATGTGAACTTCTCTTGGTAAGCTATTTCTCATCGCATATCTTGTGAAAACTCAATAAACCTCATCTATTCCATCCATCATCTTCTCTTGAGTTATTTCCAAAGCTTCAGCCAGTATTTCTGTCATTATCTCAGCTAAGTTTTGTCCTTTTTCTTCCTCTATGTTTTGGAATCTAAGATAGAATTCTGATCTATCCATCTCCCATCTCACCATACCACTTTTATCTTGTTCAACCACCGTTAATTTCCCTTGCTAAATATTCCCATACGTTTCCTTTCTCTGGGACAAGCTTTGGTTCCAGGAACGCAGTTGCTTGTGTTACAAGTGTTACAATTGTTACAGATAATAATACATAGTATATATTGCATTTCATGTTTCCCATTGCTAGATTCCTTTTCTTCCCTCCCCTCCCCCCTTTTTTTGTACAATGTAAAAAAAGGTAACAATAAAATGTAAAAAAAAGGTATAGGTCAAGTCTCAAAAATTACTAAAAGGTATGGCTGAAGTATCTTCCTTGTTAAAATAATACGAAGAAAAAAAGGGAAAAAAAGAAAAAAATGGAGAAGGTGAGAGAAAAATTAAAAAAAATAAAAATAGAGTTTTATAACTCAGCACCTGGGAGTCCAGTTTTGTGTAATTCAATGTTTGCACTTGGTTCCTCACAGTTGTGTGGTTCAATGGTGTTGAAGAATGCTGCAAGCGTCCATTGATCTGTGTCCAGATTTTTCTTGAGTTTGATGGGTGGGATTGATTGTGGTGGAGTTTGGCTATGGTCTATGACTGCTGGCTTTGCATCTGTCCAATGTATCCAAGAATCTCGTTCTGCAACCTTAATGGTGGTGTGTGTAGTTAGTAAGACTTGGTAGGGTCCTTTCCACCTGGGTTGTAAAGGTGAGGTTTTGGTGAAGAACTTGATCCACACCCAATCTCCTGGCTCATATGGATGCAGGGCTTCTTCCAGGGGTAAGGTCTGTGTCAGCGCACTCTAGGCCCAGAGGGTCTGTAGTCTCTTTTGCAGGGCTGTAAGATAAGAAGAGAGAACCCTATCCCCCCTATCTAAGCAAAGGGAATGAGGATCTAGGCCTTGTAGGGTATCAGGGGGGGACGACCAAAAAGGATCTCAAAAGGGGAAATACCTATATCTTGTCTTGGTCTAGTTCTGATATAAAAGAGGGCAATTGGGAGCACTTGTGGCCAGGAGAGGTGTGTTTCCTGACAGAGTTTGCCCAGTAGGGTCTTCACCTCTTTGTTTTCTCTCTCCACGGCTCCTGATGATGTCGGAGAATAGGGCACATGGAGGTTTTGGGTAATGCCCAGGGCCTAGAATATATGTGTGAGGACTTGTGCTATGAAGTGTTTTCCACTATCCATATCCAGAATGGTGGGGACCCTGAACCTAGGCACAATGTCTTTGAGGAGATGTCTGGCTGTTTCTAGGGCAGTAGCATGGCAGCATGGGAAGGCCTCTACCCAGTGGGTTAGTTGTTCCTTGCAGACAAGAGCATATTGATACCCATTTGCCTTAGGTAGCTGTATATAATCCATTTGGACCTTTTCAAATGGTTTCTGTGCCCAGGGTCTTCCTCCTTCATGAATTGCTTTTCTGAAGATGGTATTATTTGCTTGGCAGGTTTGGCATGTAGTGGCTATTCTTGTAGCCTCACTATAGGCTCCAGGTGCATACCATACCCTCCTGATGGCATCTACCATAGCTTGTGTGCCACAATGTCCCTTTGTATGTAGTCTTTGGCAAATTAACCTAAGGAGATGTCGTGGGGCTATGGGTCTGCCATCTGGGACTCTCCAAAATCCTTGCTCAAAAACTGCTGAATTTTTTTTTCCATTGTTCAGATTCCCCTTTATCTAGAAATTGTTTGTATGGTAGTTCTGGTTTAGTTGTTAAGGCTGGTGTCATGATGGTGTGAGGTAGAGGTTTGGTTGCCACCCATTTGGCTGTTGCATCTGCATATTGGTTTCCTTTTGTTATTGTAGAGTCATGTGTTTGGTGGGCTTTACAATGGATGACTGCTAGCACTTGTGGTAATTGGATGGCTTCTAATAGTTTGGCTACTAATGGTGCATGTACTATCTGTTGTCCAGCTGAAGTTAAAAAACCCCGTTGTTTCCATAGAGCTCCTGTTGCATGGCAGACTCCAAAAGCGTATTTGGAATCTGTATAGATGTTAGTAGATCGGTTCCTTGCAGCTTCACAAGCTTTAGTTAAAGCTATAAGCTCAGTTGCTTGGGCGCTGTGGGAAGGGGGAAGGGGGGAAGCCCAGATGATTTCTTGTAGGGAGACTACAGCTGCTCCTGTTACTCTTTTGTTCTTGTGCATGTAGGAGGAACCATCTGTGAAGAGTTCAATGTCGGGGTTTTGTAGCGGGGTATCTGTTAAATCGGAGCGGGGTAGTTCAGCGTCATGCACTAAATGGAGGCAATCATGGAGATTACCTTCCTCCTGTTCTGTGGGGAGCAGGGTAGCTGGGTTTAGAGTATTACATCTCTCAAATGTAATGTGATCAGAGGTAAAAAGTTCAGCTTCATATTGAGCCAAACGCTGCTGAGTGAAAGCTTGTGTCTGGCTCTTTAAGAGAATCGCAAAAACGTCATGGGGGTCTTTCAGCAATAGTGGATGTCCTAGTACTAAATCCTTAGATCGTTTCACAAGTTCAACTGTAGCCACCACGGCTCCTAAGCAGGGGACAGCCCCTTGAGCTACTGGATCTAGGGTTACAGAATATTAAGCGACTGGCCGATGTGTGTGTCCAAAAGGCTGTGTCAGAATGCCAGAAGCAACACCTAATTTTTCATGGATGAATAAGGGTGAAAGGTTTCCTATAGTCAGGTAGCCCGAGTGCTGGGGCTGATGCCATGGTTTGTTTCATGGTCTGAAGTGTTTTGTCCAAAGGTTTGGACCATTCAATGGGGTCAGGCATGTTTTTGCCTGTTAGTTGAATGAATGGTCGGGATAATTCCCCAAACGAGGGGATCCATGGGCGGCAGAAGCCCAGTACTCCCAGTAAGGCTCTTACTTGTCATTTTATCTGGAGTGGTTTCATGGCTAAAATGGTCTCTACCTGGTTAGGCGCCAATTTTCTAATTCCTGGTGCAATGATGTAGCCCAGATATGTTATTTCTTGTTTTAAATATTGTAATTTGGAAGGGGAGGCTTTGTGCCCTCTTTCTGCCAGGGCTTCAAGTAAGTATAGGTTGTCTGTTTTACATGCTAGCTCAGTCTGAGATGCCAGCAGTAAATCATCAACATATTGTATCAAAGTGGACTGCTGTGGTAGGGAAATGGAGGAGAGGTCTGCCCTTAATATTTGTGAGAATAAGGAAGGGGACTCAGTGTAGCCTTGTGGCAATCGAGTCCAGGTATATTGTTGGTCTTGCCAAGTAAAGGCAAATAGATATTGGGATGCTGGGTCCACCGGAATGCTAAAAAAAGAGAGTACAAATCTATGACAGAAAAATAGGTGGCTGAGGCTGGCACCTCGGTGATTATAGTTGATGGGTTAGGCACTATGGGGGCTCTTGGTATCACATGGTTATTAATGAGGCGCAAATCGTGCACAAATCTAAAGATGGGGTTTCCATCTTTGTCTACTGTAGATTTCTTTACAGGAAAAATGGGGGTGTTGCAGGAAGAGATACATTTAATGAGAACTCCTTGCTTTAGGTATGCTTGTATTAATTCCTTTATGGGGTGAATTGCCTCTGCAGGGATTTTATATTGGGGCACGCATGGAGGTGGTCCATGTTTCACTTGGATAGTAACAGGTGTTGTTCCTTTAAGTAGTCCCACTTCTGATGCATCCCAGCCCCATAAGGAGGGTGGCAGGCTTTTTAAATCTTCATGAAGCCCTGTGTTGCTGGTTATCAGCATGATTGTCTTGTGTGTGCCTTTTCCTGGGATCTCCAATTGCAGCCCCTGTTTGCCACATGTTATGGTAGCTCCCATTTTACATAGGAGATCCCTTCCTAGTAGGGATAGTGGGGACTGGGGGCAAATAATGAAGGAATGGTCTACTGTGAAAAGTCCTAGTTCTACTGTTATGTTGTGGGTAAATTCTACAGGGATTATTTTCCCCCCCCGTCCCATTATGCTATCCCAAGCCCCTTCAGCCACTGAAGCTTTATATGGTGGTTCAGTAATTAATGAGGAGGTGGCTCCAGTGTTAACTAAGCAATTGTATTTTTTTTTCCTCCTATAAGAATGGTGACAATGGGTTCCCCTTCAGGGCCGTTTTTTAGGGGAATAGCCAGCCCGTTAAAGGTAGCCATGAATTCAGTGTTTTCATTCTCATTTTCTAGTCAGGAAAGGGGCAGGTCATTTTCCCTTCTTTGCTCCCATTGAGGTCCATTGTTATGATTTATTTGAGGAAAAGGAGCGCTGGGTGGTGCATGATACTTAAAGCTTTGTTGTTCAGTGTAATGGACTGGATTATTGCCTGGCTTCATGTTTCTAGGTGGTGGGTGATTCTGGTTGCGGGAAAGGTGTTGCCTACATTGCCTGCTGAAATGCCCTTCCTGTCTGCACCTATAGCAATGCTGGCATTTGCCTTGTGACCATCCTGCTTTATCACAATGCCAGCATTTCTTTGAATTATAGGGGGTTTTACCTGGCATTTGTCTGGCATCATGTTGCATTACAGCAAACATTTTTAAGTCCCCATGTCTTTCTATCCTCCTTTTCCTATCTTTCTCTTCCTCTTTCAGTTTGTCTCTTTCATCATAGACAAAGTTAGCGATACTGCGCAACTCTGCTATTTCTAAGGTTGGCCAGTTAAAGCCAAAGTGGTGGAAATGCTCTTTGATATCCATGAAGGCTGAAGCTAAAATCCTTTGGTCCTTCAGGCAGCTAAGGTCTAGATGGGCATATGCAATAGCTGCTCCTGACAGGCGGATTTAATGCGTGTTCTAAGTGCTTTCAGGGTTTTATAATCTAAAGCAGTGGTCCCCAACCTTTTTTGTACCAGGGACCAGTTTCAAGCAGAAACACTTTTTCAAGGACCGGGTGAGAGAGAGAGAGAGAGAGATTCTATTTTCCATTCCCAAAACTTTATGTTTACCCTACAACTAGCATTAAAGACACCTGACTGCAGTCTCTCTAGTTCTAGGTCTTGCCCAGCTGTGTAGCTACAAAATTTCATGCAGATGTTTCTCTTATCTCTGTTTGGTGAAAACAGGAATTGAATGAGGAGCATTTAGTCAGTGTGTTTTCCCTAGGAAGCTCCTGTAGTCCTTGTTTAGGGATCATTCAGAGCTACGATGGACCTCTAACATCCAGCCCAGGAAGAAACTGCTTCAAAGAAGCCGGGAGGGGGGTGGCTTTTCCTGTCGCCGCACCTCCTCCGAAGCGCCCGTTCACCCCCCACCCCACCCCGCCCGCCCGCGCACGCACGGTTCAATCCACTGCTCCGTTCTGCCTGCCTGCCTTCATTTCTGGTTGTTTGGGAGCAGCTTCGGCTGAGAATAATAACTATTCGCCTCTTTTTATCAGCCGAAGCTTCTCCGAAACAACCAGAAACGAAGGTAGGCAGGCAGGCAGGCAGGCAGAACGGAGCACTAGATTGAACTGGGCTGGTGGAGGAGCGAGAGAGCGACTGAGAGAGGAACGAGGCGGGAGGAAACCGAAGCCGCTGAGCCAGAGAGCAGGACAGGCTTTGGTTGCTTCCTCCCTCCCCTTCTTTCATTTGTGTCCTTGATCCCTGATCCCAGCAGCATTCACCGAAGGCGAAGAAAGCCGCCATTTTTTTAAAAAAAAATTCTTTGCGGCCCGGTACAGAGTGCTCCACGGACCGGTAACGGTCCACGGCCCGGTGGTTGGGGACCCCTGATCTAAAGTACCGCTATCAGGCCAAATTTGTCTACCCATGTCATCCTGCAATAAATTTTTGCAAATTCTTTTTGCTTCTTTTTTATGCATTCCAGTCAGGACAGGCACTTGCCTTTCATCCCAAGCCTCAAGTAATTTATCCAAGGGGGTCTCTTCCATTGCCCTCAAGCTACAACTTCCCTTATTCCCTGCTTGATGTGGGGATTACTTTGGTTTAGCCGGGCTACAGCCGTCAGTTTTCAGACAAAAATGGTCTGGAAAGGACTTCGGTTTCCTTACACACAGAGTACGGGCCCCTTTCTTTTAGGGAAAGCCAGCCGTCAGTTTTAAGACCCCCCCCCCTAAAAATGGGGATCTCAGAGGACCGTCTGCCTCCTAGCAGCTTCGGTATGGGCCCCTCCCTACACTCAGCCATCAGATCTCCCTTAAAGATGGGGATCTGGAAGGACCTTTTCTGCTGTTTTTAGACAAACTTTTTCCAATTTTGTTTGCAAGCAGCCGGTACGGGCCCCTTCTAAATGCACAGGGCTTTGCTTGCGGGATGCACCGGGAATATTTCTCCTCTGCTTTTTTATTTCCTAACACCAGTTCCTTTTGCAGCCCACTCGGTTTTTCTTATGTCCTTCAGAAGGACTCACACTCCGTGATCACCCCTTGCGTTCCCAAATCCAGCCGATCACGGCTCATGTTTGAGCTAGCAGCTGGCTGGGGTGTGGCTGGCAATCACGGAGGAGGTGAGGTCCCACTGTTTCTGCAGAGAAAACCCACAATCACACACCTGGTCCACTCACGCTTCCACTCCCCTCACTAGTAAGATTATAAATTTGAAGAGGTACTCACATGCTTTCAAGCAGCTGTTGAGCGGAAAAGCCCAAGGACTCCCTTTACTACCCTATACCTTCTGGGCTGGGTCCGTGGATGTTGTCCATGGACAAAGAAGGGCCATGCCGGCTGGGTTTGGATCCGCGGGCCCGGTCCG
The DNA here is from genome assembly GCF_049901735.1 of Notechis scutatus. Lineage (NCBI taxonomy): Eukaryota > Metazoa > Chordata > Lepidosauria > Squamata > Elapidae > Notechis > Notechis scutatus. The sequence continues at coordinate 339,985,311 of NC_142009.1, read as the reverse complement.
GTGGCAGGGTTGGCTGGGAAACCTTCGTAGTCACCAATTGTTGAAAGGTGTCAAAATGCCTTTCTTTCAAGGATTCGATTTTCCTGCTGGGAGAGCTCCAGCACAAGGATACGGACAACTGCTTGAAAGCTGGATCTTTTTATTTTTCAGGAAGGCGGAGAACAGCAAGAAGTCTGTGTTCCTGGGCTAGCTAGCTTCTTATGGTAAGTCCCTGGTTTTTTATACCCTTTTCTCCCTTTGTAAGTTGATTTTGTGTGAGTGTTTGTATTTGTGCCTAATGTTTCAAATCCTGTTTGAGTTTGTCTTTATTCCCGTCGGAAGGCAAACTCTGCGGGGTGCGGAAGGCAAACTCCACGGGGTGGCCAGATTGTATTATTGGTTTTCCGTAATCTCTTTTAGCTTTAAGATAGTTTTTCATATTTGTTCTGTGGCAATCTCCTGTCTGTCCCTTTTGTAATTTATATTTTGTGTCTTTTGTCTGTTTGTTTTGCTTATTTGGTATGTCCTGTGTTTGTAAGGATTTTCTAAATTATCTTTTGTTTCCTTTTCCTATTTGTCTAGTTTTCTTAATTACTTAGGCTTTTGTCTATAGGGATTCTTTAATACTTTTTATTTGATTCCTTTTCCTATGTAAGTTTGTTTTCTGGCTGACCTGATGTTCCCCTTGGGCTTTTCCTGTTTTTTGTGACACTACTGTCTTCATGAAGTTCCCTTTCCACAGCCCAAAATGGCGCCTACCAAGCCTCCTTGGAGCCTCCTGGGAGCAAAAACAGTGGGCAAGGGGGCATTTTCAGCCTACCAAGCCTCCCTGGAGCCTCCTGGGAGCAAAAGCAAGGTGTGAGGGAGCGGCACCGGACCCCCCCCCCCCCACAGACCCCATTTTTGCTCCCAGGAGGCTACCCTACACTTACCTGTGAGCCAGACAGGCCTCATGGGGAGGTGGGGTGGGGTGGGCAGGACCAGCTGGTCTTTGAAACTACTTGTCCGCCAAACTGGATGTAAAATTAACATCTGGTTCACCTGAACTGGCCCGAACTGGCAGAATCCCACCCCTGACTGGCATGTATTTGATGGTTGCAGTGTACCGGGGACATTAGATCCCCTTTTGTGACTCTCTGACAAGCAAAATCAATGGGGAAGACAGATTCACTTAACAACACTGCTACTAAAAATAGCTGAGATTCACTTAACTCTGGCAAGAAAGACCATATAATTGGGGACAACTCACTTAACAACTATTTTGCTTAGCAATGGAAATTTTGGTTTCAATTATGGTCATACTTTGAGGACTATCTGTATATAAAAAATGAAAAGGCGCTTGGAGTTAAATGCTAACTTAAATAAAAGAAGAATGATAGGAAACTGTATTTGTTAATTGGGAAACATCTTATCTGATTTCTCTCAAATGCAATGTTAAGTTTATAAATGTGCAATTCTGAGTAACCCTTTTAGAATGGGTCCAAGAAGTCTTCCAGCTGTACTTCCTGCTCTATCGGAAGCAAGGACAATGAGCTCCGTGGTCACGCTCTGAGCTCTCCCAGTCAGAGGGCTCTGTAAGGAGCCATAGCCACCCTGGAGGGGTGGTGGAGTAAAGGCGGTTGCTGTGCAGGTCGAGGAGAGCTGTATCTCTCCTCCCTTACTCAGAAATTCCCCCTCATCTGAAGACGAGGTAGCAAAATTGCTGCCATGAAGCCGGGGGGCAGTCTGAGCACCTAACACAATGCAGTAGTGAAGAAATAGTGAATGGCATGTGAACTGAGTGAGGTAATACTTTTTATTGAAATCGACTCCAAGGAATTTAAGGGGAATATATATATCCAGAACTATTTATCAAAGCAGCAAACAGGCACCTTGGAAAAATACCAAAAAAATTAAGAAAATAATTTTTAAAAATTTTTTTTTTATAGAAAATTGAACTCTAAAAGTAAAAAGATGTGGTATCAAGAAGGCATTTTTAAAATGCTGGAATCATGGACCTAAAATCTTTTTTATAAATACTGCCTACTTATTGGATTTATAATTTAAAATAATTAAAATTGGACTTGCCAGCAACATAGCAGAGAAGTTGAAACAGGCTGAAGTAAAGAGCGCCATCAGCTGATGAGAGGGCAACTATGTAAATCTGAGAATAACCATCTGAAGGAATGAAAATACTCATTGGATTACATGCATCTACTCTAAGACCACTGGAAATTTGAATAACAAACAAGAATTTCAGTTAAAAGAACCTTGAATGTTATTGAATGTACAAAAGTCACTTGAAGAGGTGTGGAAAACACCCTGGTGTATTTAAAATTGATTTGACCGACTAGTGATGAAATATTAAAAATTGTGATCTAGTAAGCTTTGTTTTGAATCAACGAATCCTGGACAACTGGCCAAAAAGGAGAATTATTAAATTAAATAAATCACAACGCAAGGTGGAAAGGAGCGGAGTTTTAAACGGAATGGAGCTGATGTTTCAAAGCATTAAGAATCTTTTACAGAAACAAGATTAGGCGATGGTGAAAATACTTGATCGTATAGACCAAAAACTGGACAATATTATACAAGGAACAAGGAGCAAAGACCAGGACAATGAGCAAAGAAAGTAGCTGTCAGAAGGAATTGAGGGGAAAGCAGAACTGAGAAAACAACAAAAAGAAGACAAATGTCAGTGTTCCAGAGAAAACCCATTCCTTCCAGTAACTCCGCCATCTCAAAGCACTTTTATTTTTATTGGAACAGTACCTGGCACATACTGGGGAAGTCCAGCAACAAGGAGGAGATGCTACTAAAATTAATATTGATTAAGGAATTGAAACAGGAGAGAAATATTTTAAAGGTTTTAAAAAGGGAATGGGACAAACAGGAAGATATCTGGGGGAAAGGGATGGGACTAGAACAGATAGCTTTAAAAATTAGGCAGTGGGAAAGAATAGAGAAGGGAGGGAAAGTTAGATTGCAGAATCAGAATATAGAGCTAGAATTAGATGAAGTAAAAGATTTACAAGAAGAATATGAGAGGCAAGTAAAAAAAAAGAATAAAAGTTCTGATGCGGACAAAAGATGGTGAATAAAAAAAAAAGAGAGTAAAGATTTTCCATGAATACATTTTAATAAACATAGGGGTATAAATATTATATTTATTTAGGCTGGATAACTATCTTGTATGTAGTGTGATAGACATTAGCATAATATTTTAAGATGAATAGATGTGAAGAATGAAATATGGGAATTATGAATAAGAATTAAATATTAATTGGAAAATTAGAGATTGAATGATGACATTATTAAATATGCATAAAATATGATTAGGAGCAAAATGATAAAATTAAACAATGGGTGATTAGATAATGAAAGAACATATTTTAATGTAAATATCTGTATTAACAGTAGAAACATGGATTGGATGATTGGTAAGAACATGAATAGATGTATTTTAAATGTTTAAAAGATTGTGATTGGTACTAGATGTGTACATTGAGATATTGGTTAATAAAAGAAAGAAGGATGAGATTTTAATACAAATAGATGGAAATAAATAAGGAAAATATGATTAAAAAGAAACATCTTTGAATATTACAATGGTATGGGGGAAACTAAAATTAAAAGAGAGATAGAAATAAGAGGGGAACAATAATACATATATATTAATATATCAAGATATATGAAAGAACAAGAGATAGATTTAGAAAATGAAGGGCGGAAGTATAAGGTATGTGTAAATAATAGGAAATAATGAAAATGAAATGTAATAATTGGGACTAATAATATGTTTATTTGTATCAAAACGTATGATACCGAGGTATCACACCATTCACATATTGATATGTATAAAGAATATAAAATAAAAAACTTGACAAAAAAGCTGAGTTCTTTATTATTTCAGATCTATAGATAGAATCTTGCCAAACCCTGGACTCTACTATCTACATCTACAATACACTATTAGGAGGGGCTGTCTTCAGCCTCTTTCTCTTGCATATCTCACTTCCTCTCACATATAATATATAATGTCTGGACTGGGTTCAGATTGGCAGGAGATTCTTGGGATTGAACTCCAAAGAATTTAGGAGATATTACTTAATCCTCTAGTAAAGTAATATAAGGCTTTTTGCTGTGGCTCCCTAAATGCTAATCTCTGCATAGTACTATCTAATTTGAAGACTTAATTGAAAACCCTCAGATAATTTATCCACAGCAAGGCTATCCACCCCCATTTGTGCAACAAAATATATCATCCATGCCCCTTAAATGCCTTCTTACCATTGAGTATTTGTGTTTCCTCTTCTCCCCTGGCCTGCTCCTGAGAGCTTCTTCGCCTCATGCCTCCAGTGCTCATTTCCCTTGGGTCCATGATGGCTCTGAAAGTAGAGTTTCTTAGGTTAATTTCACACTCTAACCCAGCAGTCACATAACTAATTCACCAGGGGAGGAAATAAAGCCTCTGGAGCAGAGGTGGGATTCAAATTTTGTAACAACCAGTTATGTGAGCATGGCTAGGTGGGCATGGCTAGGTGGGCATGGCCATGTGACTGGGTGGGTGTGGCTTCTTTTTTGGCAGCAACAACCCCTCCCCATTTTTTGAGCCTTCTGGGCCTCAGGGAAGCCTCCTCGGGGAGTGTTTTTGCTCCCAGGCTTCCCTGGGGCCCAAGAAGGAAAAAACAGAACCTGGGTGGGCATGCAGCACCCCCTGCTCCATTTAGGAGGGGGGGCATTTTTGCTCCCAGAAGGCTTCCCTGGGGCTCAGGAAGGAAAAAACGGAGCATGGGGGTGTATGCAGCCCACCCCTGTGCTCCATTTTGGGGCCTTCTGAGCCTCAAAGAAGCCTCCTGGGGGAGCTTTTTTGCTCCTAGAAGGCTTCCCTGGAGCTCAGGAAGGAAAAAAAAACAGAGCATGGGGAGGGGGCATGCAGTACCCTCCTGTGCTCCATTTTGGGGCCTTCTGGGCCTCAGGGAAGCCTCTTGGGTGAAGCAGTAAGTGAGGGGAATCCTGGCACAGCTGATCATAAGAACAGCTGATCATCAGGACAGGGAAAAAAAGAAATTCTTTAAGGAGTAACTGGACAGGAAAGAATGGAGTCAGCGATGTCGGGCATGCACGCAATGTTGTGCGTGCACGATAAGGACTGACTGGGTGGGGTTGGGAGGGGCGGGAGGAGAAGGGTGGGGTCAGCCAGTGGCACGATTTGCCGGTTCTCTGAACTGCGCAGAATCATAACAACCAGTTCTATAGAACCAGTAGAATCCCACCTCTGACTCTGGAGATAGAACTTTGCAGTTCCTTAATGCTTCAGTGAGGTAACTGGTATCAGGTAGTGATAGCAAAGGTAGAAGTCTGACCTCCCTACCATGATGAGCAAGTTATACATTTTCAGCTGAACTTTTCACAGAAAAAAGTTGTAATGGAGCCTGGTTTTCAAGATCTTCCATTATTCACACTGTTTTATTTTCTGAATCAAATTAGCAAATATTTATTTCAGAACTGAAACAATTCCATCTGAGAGTCAGTGCAAAGGAGCTATTTATTTCCCAGGTCCTACGATTTGAGAATATATCAAGGATGGATTTTCTTGGCTGAAGTCAAACACTGTAAATCAACTGCATTTTCCCCAACACATACAAAGCCAGAACTGAGAAGACAGCAACAGAAAGCAGATGCCACCTCTGAAAAGAAGCTAAAGAGAGTTGACCACCTTGTGAACTACAAGAAGCTAATACAGATTAACAACAAACAATGACATATCAAGGTAGCAACAATAATACATTGGAATATCGCAAGAAATATTGTTTGCCTGCAAACAAGAACTGTTGGGAGCACAAACAGACAAAGTAATAGAAAAGAAGACACTAAAGTGCTTTGGCACTTTAGAATTCAAACAGACAAGCACCTGCCCCAGACTTAACGTCTGTCAATTAGAAAGACAAAAAAGTTTGGATAGCAGACATTACAGTACCTGGAGGTAATAGAACAGAAGAGAAAGAATCACAAAATATAAAGACCTGTAAATAGAAGTGGAACAATTACGGCAAGAGAAAGCAAAAAATAATACCAATAGCAATAGGCCTCTTGGGTGCAGTCCCAAATCTTCTGGAGTACCATTTGAAATATCACCACCAATCAATTGCAAAAAGCACCTTTACTTAGAACAGCCTGTGACTTTACCTTTAACACTGTCAAACAACAACATTTGCCTATCCAAGGTCTCTAGGAAGGACTTGATTACTGGATAAAAATGCTAAATCCAGTCTAAATGTACGGTTGACTGTGCATCCACTCATAATAAATCATAATATCATTTTGCAGAGAGCGATTAAAGAGGCAAAAAGGAGTGTTTTTCACTTTCTCAGAATTCATCAGGCAAAACATTATTAAAAGCACGGGTTAGGGAAGACACGAAAAGTTTAAATATTTGACAAGATGTTTCAGCCATAAGATCTGCATCTCATGGTCAATCTCAAGGCTGAACACATGAATTCATGATAGGTTTTATCAATTGTAGGACAGACTGTATAATGGCAAAAAACCAGGAATCTGCTAGCATATTTTTTGATTAATGAATATTATTAAAAGGCATACATTTTGCAAGCTACAACTCACTTCATCAGATGTTATCAGAAGAATAACTTTATTGTCACTTTGAATATACACTAACCGGCATACATTAAAATGAAATTGAAACCACCTCCAATATACACTATATAACATGACTAAATGAATAAATAAATAAATAAAGCATATACCCACATATATTATATGACACAGAGAAACAACACAGTCTAGTCTTGATGTACATGGCGAGAAAAACCAATCTTGCGAGTTTACCAGACAGATGGCATAGGGAATAAAGCTATTACAGAATCTGGTAGTCCTGCTAGAAATATTTTGAAACCTCCTCCCAGAGGGGAGCAAGAGAAACAGACTGTGAAGTGGGTGTGTGGGGTCACTAACAATGTTCAAGCTCTAAGCACATGGAGCTTATCAGCAGTATCATGAATAATAGTAAAGTGAGCTTCCTATAATCTTCTCAGCTGTCCTTACCACTCTCTGTATGGACTTTCTATCTAAGGCACTAGCTGCCATCAAACCAAACAGTGATGCAATTTGTTAAAACGCTCTCAATTATGCCTCTGTAAAAAGTGGCCAGGACAGAAGGAGAAAGATGTGCTCTCCTCATTCAATGCAGGGAATGCAGACGCAAAGTAGATCATATCCAGTATCTAGGGAAGAAGAAAATCAAGTCCATTAGTCTTTAATCTGCCTCTTGTAGGTGAAGCTCATAAGATTCTGATCTGGCAGAGAGCAACAGAGGTGTACTGTAGGAAAATTATAGTCCTTATCTGACCATGGTCATCACAAAAAAAGTTAAGCAGGTTCAGACTTGTTTAATATTTATATGAGAGAGCACCAGATAATTCCAGCATTGTGGGCAAATTGGAAAGTTTAAAAAATATTCTGGAAAAAAAAACACCAAATGATTTCTAGATTATTTCCAAGAAAGCAATATGGACGTTACCATGAATTATTTTCAGGAATTGAGCTCAAATCAATATATGATTTTACTGTCTTTTACTTATGGGGAATGTTTGCTATCCTTACGCTCATACAACAAACTTTCCTGGATCAGCCCTAAGGTTATGTAATTCTGTTTAATAAGAATCCAATCCAACTTATTTCATCGAGGATCAATGCAGCTCATTCCCAGCAAAATGCACTGATGATGATGTCAGCTAGTTGGTAATGAAGCATCTGGAAAAACAACCAAGCTCAGAGAGCGTCAAAGACTACACTGTTCAAATCTTAGCTACAAATATTCTCTTCTATTGATGGATTATCTGATTACACGTTGCATAATTATGGAATCTCAAGTCAAACGAGATGAGCCTGACAAATAATACAGAGAAGTAGCTCAGCTCTTGTTGTAAAGCTCCTCTTCATAATGCAAAGAACAGTAGCCTTTGGGAGATTTCATTGACCATAAGTTTAATCACTCCTGATCTTGCAATTCTGGTAGATGAAGGGGGGGGAGTATATTGGGTTGGATATGATGAGATTATAGCCAAACTGACTCTCAGTGACAGAGAATCTCAGTCAACTCTCAGTCACTCAGAGTCACAAACACTTAAGAGTCTACCTGGCAAGGTTATTGTGAGGATTAAAAAAAAAGACGTACGCACTGTTTTAAGTCTGTTGCAGAAAATATGGAACAAAAAGGCACAAAAAAGAGTTTCTGCTTCTACAGGTAGTAGAGATTTCAAGCATATGTCAGAATGTTCATACCTCACCTATAATACAATGGCTTTTTGTTTCAGAAAGCTGTCCTTTAGATTTATTTATTTTTCAAAAGTCACTTTTGTCTTTTATTTTGTTCATTTAACTTTTTACCGAATAAATAATACCACAGTCACTCTGTGAGTGAGATGGATGGTCACCAAATTTGATAAACAAACAAACCACCTGAGATAGAAAAATGTGCATTAGACAGCATCACCATCACATGGGTTTGTAACTGGCTGACCAACCACACGAAATGTGTAGTCCTCAATGCAACTGCATCTACATGGAGGTAGTGGGGTACCACAAGGCTCTGTTTTAGGCCCAGTACTCCTCAACATCTTCATCAATGATTTGGACAAGGGGATAGATGGGGAACTCATCAAATTTGCTGATGACAGCAAGCTAGCAGGAATAGCCAACACTCCAGAAAATGGGCTTAAGATATAGAAGGATCTTGACAGACTTAAACATTGGGCACTATCTTACAAAATGAAATCCAATGGTGAAAAAAGTAAGGCAAGAATAACCAAATGCACAGGTGCAGTATATGTGGTATCTCGCTCAATAGTAGTAACTGTGAGAGGGATCTTGGAGTCCTAGTGGACAATCACTTAAATATGAGCCAGCAGTGTGCTGCAGCTGCCAAACAAGCCAACATAGTTCTAGGCTGCATAAACAGAGGAATAGACTCAAGATCATATGAAGTGTTAAAACCACTTTATAATGCCTTGGTAAGGCCATGCTTGGAATACTGCATCCACTTTTGGTTGCCACAGTATAAAAAAGATGCTGAGACTTTAGAACGAGTGCAGAGAACAGCAACAAAAATGATTAGGGGACTGAAGGCTAACACATATAAAGAACAGTTGCTGGAACTGGGTGTGTCTAGTTTAATGAAAAGAAGGACTAGGGGGGACATGATAGCAGTGTTCCAATATCTCAGGCGTTGCCATAAAGAATAGGGAACCAACTTATTCTCCAAAGTACCTGAGGGCAGGATCAGAAGCAATGGATGGAAACTAACTGAGGAGAGAAGCAACCTAGAACTAAGGAGAAATTTCCTGATAGTTAGAATGATTAATCAGACTTTTCCCTAGAAGTCGTGAATACTCCAACATTGGAAGTTTTAAAGAAGAAATTGGACAATTATTTGTCTGAAATGATATAGGGTTTCCTGCCTGAGCAGGAAGTTGAACTAGAAGCCCTCCGAGGTCCCTCCTAATGCTGTTATTCTGTTATTCTGGTTTTGCAAAGGTCTCTATGGCAGCTCAGCTTTAAGTCTTTGTGTAGCCTTTGCCTATAAGGACCAGTGCCAGATCCATCCAACTTTCTTGGGTGTGTACCTCTGTTAGAATTTACCTTCTGTACTGAGAGCAGCCTCCAGAAATTATTGAAAGTTTGCTTAGTGGCAAGATATGGAGAATATGCATCCATCTCCCACTGTTGCATGGGGATAGAACAGGAAAGGGTAACATTTTAGAGACTACAGACCAGTGGTGGGATTCAATTTTTTTTACTACCGGTTCTGTGGGGGTGGCTTGGTGGGCATGGCAAGGGAAGGATACTGTAAAATCTCCAGTCAGAGGGGATAGTTTCCAGTTCTTCAAACTATTCAAAATTTCCACTACCGGTTCTCCAGAATTGGTCAGAACTTGCTGAATACCACCTCTGCCACAAACCATATTCTATTAATGTGATTACTTTCAGTAACATATTATACAGCTAAGCATGTTATTATACTTGCCCTCCAGAAGTCGTGACTGCTCCAACACTGGAAGTTTTTAAGAAGACATTGGACAACCATTTGTCTGAAGTGGTGTAGGGTTTCCTGCCTAAGCAGGGGGTTGGACTAGAAGACCTCCAAGGTCCCTTCCAACTCTGTTATTCTATTCTATTCTAAATATGGACATTGGGTTGTCTTTTTAAGCTAAATGAACATACATACTGTTGGATTTTAGATATTTTCATTAGTGTATGCATTTTATTAGTGTATGCATATGTAAAGATTTTCTTGGTTGGGTTCTTGAATTTTCCTTTGTGAAGCAAATTTACAAGCAAACTGTTTTTAAGCCTTATCAACCTCTTTGAGTTGTCTTTTTTTTTTCAAGTTTATCCTTTACTTTTTCCCAAGAAAATATGGCCACCGTACCTACAATGCAGTGCTGGGATTCAAAATTTTTTACTACTGGCTCTGTGGGCGTGGCTTGGTGGGTGTGGCTTGGTGGGTGTGGCAGGGGAAGGATACTGTAAAATCCCCATTCCCTCCCCACCCCACTAACCTGCTTTCCAGCTCCGTTCTCCTGTGCAGGGCAACCAAAGAAGACCCAGCCAATCAGCTGGGACTCGGGAGGCAGATAATAGATGGGGGTGGGGCCAGTCAGAGGTGGGATTTGCCGGTTCTCCGAACTACTCAAAATTTCTGCTACTGGTTCTCCAGAACTGGTCAGAACCTGCTGAATACCCACCTCTGCTATAATGGATATGAAACATTCCAGATGTGCCGTTTATTCAGCTTTTTAACTGCACCATTTAGCCACTAGAGGGTGGCAAAGACACAGAATATACAGACTGGGCACCCCAGATTTAAAACTAAGCATACAGGCCAGCCTTTTCTTTAACTGTATTACCACATGATGATTGAACTTGTAGTACACAAATCTGGACTTAATCTTCTTTGTGTTCCATTAGGTTAAGAATAATTTACCTACTAATTGGCAAGAAGTTGATAATCACATAGGTTCATGGACACAAAACCCAGACTATCAAACAGAGTAAAATGAGAAAAGTTTAAAAAGGAAAATGGGGCTCAGTGATTTATTACTTAAGTGACAGCAGGTAAACAAGCATGGAGCAAAGCAACTGCCCTTTGTTGCAAAATAATTGCACAAGTGAGTAAATTTCAGAACTGGCACTCACATTGACGAATTAAATCTGGTGCAAAAGGGAAAATTCTGAGTTCAGAGAATTTATTCTCACCAGCAGAACTGAATGGAGCTCATAGTTCTTCCCATATAAAAATCTACTAATAAATACAGTGTTTCCTGCACTTGGTAGTCAGGGGTGGGATTCAAGTTTTTTAACAACTGGTTTTGTGGGCGTGTCCTAATTTGTGGGTGTGGCTTGGTGGCCATGTGACTGGCAAACCAATTTTAAGTGGTCCTCACTTAATGGCCAGGTCCTCGCTTAGTGGCCAGTTGTTTAGCAAGTGTTTTCTGCCAGTTTCCAAGGCCTGGGGAACCCTGGGGAGGGCAGGGCAGGTGGCCATGTGACTCGCAAACCAGATTTAAGTGGTCCTTGCTTAATGGCCAGGTCCTTGCTTAGTGGCCAGTTGCTTAGCAAGTGTTTTTTGCCAGTTTCCAAGGCCTGGGGAATCCTGGGGAGGGCAGGGCAGGTGGCCATGTGACTGGCAACCCAAATTTAAGTGGTCCTCACTTAATGGCCAGGTCCTCACTTAGTGGCCAGTTGTTTAGCAAGTGTTTTTTGCCAGTTTCCAAGGCCTGGGGAACCCTGGGGAGGGCAAGGCAAGGCACGGGCAGCTACTAGGAGCTACATGGAGGTAAGGCGAGGCTCGGGCAGTTGCGAGGAGCTAATGGGGAGGGCAGGGCAAGGCTCGGGCAGCTACGGGTAGCTACGGGGAACTCAAAGTAGATTTGAAAATGACAGTTTATAAAAAAGATGTTGCACTGTGTATATAAAAGAATGGCTGATATTTTCATAATTACAATTCATTAATTGAAAAAGAAACACTTAAAATAGAAATACTATTAACAAACCAAGGGAGTTTGTTATTTTGTGGCCAGTAGTGGCACAAAAATCTTTCCTAGCCAAGACTACTTACCTGGACCAACAGTCCCTAATGGAATGCTCTCTCTATAGCAGACAGAGAGAAGCCAGGGGAAGCCATGTTTGGTCGCCTAACCTTTTTAGCATGAGCTTAAAAATGTACTGAAGCTTTTTACAGCCTTATGCAGATATATATAGTACACACAAAAAAAGATAATAGTACAAAATCATCTAAGAAGTTAGATTATGAATGGAATTGATAGGCACGTTCACAGAGCAATACTGAATTCTTTTTCTGAAATTTATTCCTCAGTTTAAAAAACTGGAAATATATGAATTCAGTATTGGGCTCTGCTAGTGTAGCTATTCAAGAGGATGTAGTATCAAGGTTAGCAAAAATGGTAAAGCAACATATAGATTTAAATTTTAAAACCAGAAATATTTTTGTTGGCACCCACATAAATAAAGGGATTACAATACATATTTAAAGTTACATGTGTTAACAGCGGCTAGAATTATGTTTGCACAACAGTGGAAAAACCAAGACATCTCCATAGATGAAAATGTGCAGAATTACAATGTGCAGAAATGGATAGAGATAAGAGGTAGAAATTAGGCGGAGAATGATCATTGCTATGTATGAATTAAATCCAGAAGGTTGATAATTATAAACATGTTGATATAATTAACAAAATTAGAAATAAGCCAATACAAAGAAATTTAAATAATTTTTCTGTTACACTGCTGTACTTATTGATATTTGTTTCTGCTTTGCTTTTTCATTTATGAAATATTTTATAATATAAGTACAATAGAATTACAGATGTAAGGTAAAGTAAAGATATATTGTTATAGAATAGATTGGTAATGATGAAATGAACATTATAAAATAGATTAAGTAAAAATGGTGATTTGCTCGCATAAAATGATGTAATATTAGTAAAGCCTAGTAAGTAAAGCCTAGTAAGTAATTAATAATAGTAATAATATAAATATATATAGTGGATTTATGATATAAGGATTAATGTAAATTGGAAGGGAAAGACTACAGTGTTGTAATGATGAGGCAGTCGAGTTGTTTGATCATGAACAACTGAATTATGATTATCTTTATTGGAGTATAGTCTTGCATTTATATACATTTTTAGTTATCCTCCATCATTGGTTAACTTTGGTTACTGCTTAACTTTCGTTACTGTTTAGTACAGTAATCCATACAATTAATTATCTCTAGTTAAAGTCTAACATATGTCTACTTCCCCTCTCTAATCCTCCTTTATCCATAGATTAGTGACTTTGTTTGCCTGAGCTGTATTTGCTTGGAAACATTCTTTATCTGAGGTTTGCCACCCAAGATTGGAATATTCCTGCAATTACAACTCTACAGCAGAGATTGTGCACAAGTGATTTGTACCAACTGACACACTGTATGTAATTGAAGATGGTTTATGTTTTATGTACGTTTTGTTTGTTTAAAAAAATAAAAAACTTTTATTAAAAAAATCCATTAATGTATCCATGCATGCAGGTTTTTGTTACATTGTTGCTATATATTGATTTAAGCAGAAATAGATAATGTATAACAACAATGTAACAAGAAGTTGCTTTCCTCATTTTTGGTAAGTTGCTTTTGTATTTATTTATTTTTTTAGTATCTGTTTTTGTTTTTATTAATCAAAAAAACCAAAATGGATACTAAATAAATAAATAAATAAAAATTATTTTACTATTCATCTTGATGTTTCTTTCTCCTTTGTTTTTTCCTATTGGGAAAAGGCAAATCAGAAACAAGTATCTATATATAACAGCAATGTAACATTTTGTTTCCATTTATGTTACATTGATGCTATATATAGATATTTGTTTCTGATTTGCTTTTTCCCCAATAGGAAAAAACAAAGGAGAAAGAAACATCAAAATGAATAGTAAAATAATTTTTATTTATGTATTTATTTATTTATTTACTATCTGTTTTGTTTTTATGATTAATAAAAACAAAAACAGATACTAAAAAAATAAATAAATACATAAATTAAAAAAAAGCAACTTACCAAAAATGAGCTAGGCAACTTGGCTAGCCAGCTACGTGGAGTCCTCCTCAGTCTTCAAGCTTGCTGCGGCAAGGATGGCTGGCCCAGGAGTCGGCACTCAACCAGGCAGGTGGCAGCGGTGGCAGGAGAAGGTAGGCGACTGGCGGGGCTTGCTGTTTTGCCTCCTCACTCACCCATCAGTGGTGGGAAGATAAGACAGCAACCCTTGGGCCACAGAAGGTGAGGGAAGGTGGCGCTGGCCAAGCCAAGATATTGGGTGAGGCAGCAGCTGGCAGCCCAGGAGTCGGCACTCGACCAGGGCTGGTGGTGGTGGCAGGAGGAGGTAGGGGACTGGCAAGGCTTGCTGCTTTGCCTCCTCACTCACCAATCGATGGTGGGAAGGCAAGGCAGCAACAATGGAGGGCCGCGGGTGAGGGAAGATGGCAGCGGGTGAGGCAGGGAGCATCAGTGAGGGCGGTGGGCATCCCAGGGGTCGGCACTTGACCAGGGGTGGTGGTGGCAGGTAGGCGACCGGGTCGTACTTACTGAAAGGCCAGGGTAGGCAGTCCAGGGGGGCAAGGACGGCTAGTGTTGGTGGCAGCCAGGGCTTGCGTCTTCTTTAACGGCAGCCGCCATGGGAGGCAGTCAGGCAAGGCAGGCAGGCAGGCCTGGGAGGCAGGATGGGGAAGGTAGGGCCTGGGAGTCAGGGCCTGGGAGGCAGGCTGGGCAGGGCAGGGCCTGGGAGGCAATCCGGCTGGGCGAGGGCAGTTAGGGGTGGTGGCAACTGGGGCTTGCGGCTTGCCCCAGCAGGGCAGCAGAAGGCAGGCAGCGATGGCTGGCTGGCTAGCTGGCTGGCTGGCAGGCTGCTGCTGCTGCTGCTGCTGTTGTGAGCGATGGCGCTGGGCAGGAAAAATTTTGTAGGTAGCACACATGTGCTATAAGTAGGGGTGGGGTGGGGGGGGGGTGGACGGGGGAGAATGAGGCAAGGATTGCCACATGTGTGCAAAAAATGTCACACATGTGCAGTAAAAAAATCCCTGGGTTTTGGCCCATAGGAGCGGCAGAGAGGGGCGGGGCCGGCCAGGGGTCGGTTTTAGTGGTTCTAAGAACTACCGGTGATGTTAACAACCAGTTCTATAGAACCGGTGCGAACCGGTAGAATCCCACCCCTATTGATAGTGGTGGTAGAAGAGGAAGATGATCAGTTTCCCAGGAATCCTGATATATCTCCTGTCCTTTTCTGAGTTTATACCTTATAATAAACTCTGGTTATATCTTTATGAAATTGTGTTAAAGATAACACCAATGTGCCTACCATCCCTGTCCTAATGTTCCCTTTTATTCATATCCATTTTATGTATTAATAATCATTTTTATACTTTTACCTATTGTCTAATACATACTCAAATAAATAAATAAATAAATAAATAAATAAATAAATAAATAAAATAACTTCATGTCCCTTCTATATTCACTCATTCTAGGCGAAGTCCTTCCTTCCTTCCTATCCATCCATCCATCATCTATCATCTATCTGTCTGTCCATCCATCCATCCATCTATCGAATATAGATAGCTGCCCAGTTTAATCCTTGCGACTCTGGGAAGCTCATAGTAGCACACATAAAAACAGGAAATTATTAAACAACATTACAGTATAAAGCCGAGGCCCTAAAACATAAAAATCAAAGCACTGCTGTGTGTCAAACTCTACTGACAATCTAGCCCCATCATCTTTTCTTCAAGGTTTTTCAGGGTTGGGGTTTTAATTTTCAGTTGGGGTTTTCTGGATCTTCGGGAGGATACAATTTTCTTGGATAATTGCCATGTAAAGGCACATTTCCCACTAGATGTCACCTTTTTCACAAAAGGGAGCCATAGCTACAGTAGCATGCCTGCCCTGATATACCTGATAGATAGTCAGTTTGGCTTTTCAAAGAAGTAAATGGGCACTTTGAAGTACCTTAACACTGCCAGTGCTGCTGCGTTTTTTTTGAAATGCAAATAAACCTGGAAAATGGCTGGCATATAAATTGAAAATAAAGAAAGAAATAAACCGATACATAGATTAGTAGATGAGAAATTAAAAATTAAAAAATGTCTACTGCATATAAAGAAGGATCGGGAACAATTTGGCTTTTATAGAATCAACAAGAATTAGATAAAATTATATAAGGGACCGGGAAACAAATGATTAGTAAAATGTATAATATATAATGTATATTAGAATATAAAATGGAAGAAGAAACAGAAAAAAAGAAAATATGATAATCTGGGCCAAAATTTTTGGATATGGTATTGATTTGGAACAATGGGAAAAACTATGGCAAGTAAATTATAAATTAACGTTATCAGTTGCATACAAGGAGAACCTTTATAAAATGTTCTACCACTGGCACCTCCCCACAGCGAGGCTAGCCAAGATGTTTCCCAATATATCGGCAAAGTGTTGGAGATTCAACTACAGCCAAGGAACGTGTTTTCATATGTGGTGGACCTGTCCCCAAGCCCGCAAGTATTGACCCAGAAATTAAAGCTTGGTTGGAAGAAATAATAAGACAAAGAATTGAATTAAGACCTGAATTGTTTTATTAGGTTTAATAGGATCAAAAGTTAGTAGGAACTTCCAATATATTATACTCCATATAATAACCACTGCCAGAATCTCATTTGCACAAAATTGGAAACAGGACACTATCCCCTCTGAGGCAGTAATAATAAAAAAGATCCTTGAATGCGCTGAAATGGACAGGCTAACGATGATATTAAAAGAGAAAGAAGAAAAGGTATTAAGAAAGAGAAGATGATATTAAAAGAGAAATAAGATATGGAATGTTTGGTATGAGTGGTTAGAAAGAAGGCATCAATCGACATCAAAAATGAGAAAGTATTAATTAATGATGTATATATGTACATATATGTATATAGATGTTAATGGTTTTATAAATTAGATCGAGAAATAAGAATGTAAGTGAATAAGAATGGAGAAGTAATTGATATAATTTTAGACTTTATTAATTAGTATTAACACCATTATGGAATCATTGTAAAAAGTGGAAATTGATTTTTTTTAAATGTTGAAATGTTGAATAAATAAATTTAATAATTAAAAAAGCCTCTTTAAGATCCTTGCACTATATAAACTTCAGGTACATACATCCACCTATCATACTGATGATCACTTTTACGAGGAAGTAATGATTAATCTTGTTGACTTTGCAGCTTTTTGCTCTTAGAGGAGGAGAAGGGCAGGGATGGCTGGCAATGCAAAAAGGAAGTAGGTGTGGCAGAGAGAGCCCTGTTAGCAAGATGACGGTTCAGAAGTCACAAACTATGGACAGCTCCTGCTGAACTGGAGTCATTTCTCTTGCCTTCCATCCAGGCCGGGACAGTGAAGAATCTCTGAGATACAGGAATCTCCTTCCTTATCAGGGTGAGTCTGTACCTGCCTTGGAATTCTTTTTACAAACTAGAGCTCCTTTGCTTCTGAGGAGTCTTTTCTTCCAAGTTAGTCCCTTTGGAGTTAGATCAGGTTTTTTTTCACAGTCAGGCCCAAAACACTCCCCCTCCCCTCTTTTTTTAAAACCTCTGTCACCATAGGAAATCTACATCCTTGAAATGTTGTTGTTGGTTTTCTGGTCAGACATCCTCTCTGCATTATTACAAAAAATAATAATAATCCTCTCCCTGTAAAGGAGACGGCTTTTGTCTGAAGGAAATCCTTGTGTAAAGTTTGTCTAGTTTCTGATTTTGTGAGGAAGAGTTAAAAGCTTATTCTTTCTCTCCCTCCCTCCTTAATACTTCCTGAGGTGACGCCAAAAAAGCATAAATAGAGAGGCAAGTGTGTGTGTGTTTGTGTGTGTGTGTGTGCTATTTATATATAGTCAAGGACATGCTAATTAAAAAAGAAAGCACGAGGAGAAAGCAATCTGCCTCTGGAGTTTGATTGTGCCTAATTTCTTACCAGGGAGGTGTGGAAATCAATTGTGCAGTGGTGGCACTACGATTCTGGTTTCAGTGTTAAATACATAGGCACAGGTTCTGATCAGTTGGCAATGCAGAAGAAAGGGGTGGGAACATTTCTCTTTCTTACTGAAGTAACTTTTTAGGACAATGATTTCTTAGCTGAACAAGTTACAGTTACATGACATGGTTTCCCAACAATTGAATAATATGCAGAGGGCCATTTAGAAGGAAGAAGCCTCTAGATGAGAAAAAAGATGATTTGGACATCAGGACATGTCTATGTGTGGTTTTAAAGAACCCAGTGTGGTTAGCCATAAGTTGGTGGCAAAAGAAACATGTGAATGTGGGCTACGCAGGCAGAGGAAAAGTCTGAAGTCTGTGGGCAGCAGCATCAACAACCTCCCTCCCACAACTCATCCAAAAACATCATTTTCCTCAGAGGAGGTGAGAGGTTGCATACGCAATATGCCTGTATTCTTTCAGTGCATGGTTGGAAGCAATTTTCTGAGATATATGATTGAAATCTTGCGATGGATTAGCCAAGTTGCTAAACCGTCAGAACTCTGGTTATTAAAATGCTGAACCAGAAGCTTGGAGGGGAGTTCCCTGCTGAGAAACAACATACAGATAGTAGAAGTGAATAATGCTAGTAGAGGTATGCTTGCCTACCAATATAGCCTTTTTATTCATATTCAACAAATTATTTATTTGGGGTTAAGGGGTTGAACTAGTTAAAATCATTGTTCTGTGATGACTGTTTTTGTTCATAAATACACAAATCATACTATTTTGGAATTAATATTTTCAGAATGTGTTTTCAATAGCTGCAGTGAATATTAGAATCTAATATAAATGAAGCAGTGCCTTCTCTATGATCATCTGTAGGTGAGAAATTCCAATGTGGAAAATTATTTCCTTTTTTCCCCTTTCTCCCTTTTCCCCTTTCTCTCCTCTCCTTTCCTTGATCCTGAGGCTGCAGTATATTCTTAATACAAGTTTATGTGTATGCTTTTCCTTCAGTCAATTTAATTTTTTTTTTCTTGGAGGAACTGAAAGTAAGAAAATCAAGGATTACTGCTAGTTTAGTTTTGTGATAAGGATGTTATGCCAATAGACAAGGTGAGCCCCAAACAAAGGGAAACTAGCATACGAGCACCCATTACTTCCTTACATCTGAGAGAAAAAAGGGCTGTTATTTCTGCTTCTTTCAGGTAAATGACCAGGGAAATGATCTTGCCATTTCTGTCCACTCCAGATCATTCATCTTTCTCCTGCCCAGAAGTAGAACAATAAAGTGTCTTCCTGAAGTTTACTGCCTGTAGGCCTTTGTATTACCTGGTGTGTATTGCCTAATTTAGCAAATCCAACAATAATTAACTATTTTAATGGCTTCAATCTGTAATGTTTAGCCTAAAGAGTCCTTTAATCATAAGGGTATAAGATCATGATTGAGATTTGCCTGTACTGGAGAACTTTGACTTCTTCATTCCCTTTATCATCAATCAGATTTAAGAAGACTAATTATTTGCACTCTGCATACATACTTTCTCCAAAAGTAAGCATGAAGCCCTTCTTTGTTTCTGTGGGAATGGCATCCCTCTTACAGTGGCTCTCAAGAAGAGAAGCCAAGGTAGTCCTCAACTTACAACCACAACTGAGCCCAAAATTTCTATTGCTAAATGAAACATCTGTTAAGTGAATTTTACCCCATTTTACAACCTTTCTTGCCACAGTTGACAAGTGAATCACTGCACTTAGTTGATAAGTTAGTAACCCGGTGGTTAAGTGAAGTTGGTTTCTCCATTGACTTTGCCTGTCAGAAGGTCACAAAAGGAGATCACATGACCCCAAGGCACTGCAACGGTCATTAATAGAAATCAATCTGAATTTTGATCACGTGACCACAGGGATGTTGTAACAATTGTAAGTATGAAAAAAGTTCACAAGTCACTTTTTTCAGTGCCGTTGTAACTTGGAATGGTCATTAAATGAACAGTTGTAAGTCGAGGTCTGCCTGAATTCCTTCTCCATCTCTCTTTTCCTGTTCAGTGAGCTGTTGTCCTTCCTTCCTCTAATTCAGACTTAAAGATAGAGCTACTGGTTCTAAACTGCAAAAATCTGGACAATAATTTATTAATGTTTTCTGTGTATCCTGCTGCCCAGGTTTTACTCTGTGGTAAGATGGCTGGCTAATATATTATAACAGAAAGATAAATAAATAAAACTTTGATGCCACCTAATGGCCATTTGGACTTTTGCAGCCAAGATCTGGTACATTTTGATAATTAGATATTATTCTCTGTGTAATCTCATGGATGCAAGACATCCATCCTTCCACGAGGACTTGAAACATACCATAGATGTCTGAAGCTGGAGGGTCCACAACAAGAGAAAAATAAACCTAAAATAATTTCTACTCTGTAAGCTGCTGCATGCTATACAGGTAGTCCTTGACTTACAACCAAAATGTCTCTTATTAAGCAAAAGACATGTCTCTTATTAAGCAAAAGACATGTCTCTTATTAAGCAAAAGACATGTCTACATGTTCAGTGAATTTTGCCCCACTTTATGACTTTGCAGCCAAGATCTGGTACATTTTGATAATTAGATATTATTCTCTGTGTAATCTCATGGATGCAAGACATCCATCCTTCCACGAGGACTTGAAACATACCATAGATGTCTGAAGCTGGAGGGTCCACAACAAGAGAAAAATAGACCTAAAATAATTTCTACTCTGTAAGCTGCTGCATGCTATACAGGTAGTCCTTGACTTACAACCAAAATGTCTCTTATTAAGCAAAAGACATGTCTACATGTTCAGTGAATTTTGCCCCATTTTATGACTTTTCTTGCCACAGCTGTTAAGTGAATCATTGCATTTGTTAAATTGGTAACATGGCTGTTAAGTGAATCTGACTTCCCCATTGACTTTGCTTGTCAGAAGGTCGCAAAAGGTGATCCCAAGACCCTAAGGCACTGCAACCGTCATAAATACGAGCCAGTTGCCAAGCGGCCAAATTTTGATCACATGACCATGGGAATACTGTAACTGTTGTGTGAAAAATGGATATAAGTAACTTTTTTCAGTGCCATTGTCACTAAATGAACGGTTTTAAGTTGAGGACTATCTGTAATGTAAGCTGCACAAGTAACTTCTTGCAAACTAAATAATGACATCCTTCCCCCACCCCCCACCCGTTCCTGGCTTTTGCTGTAGCTAAACCAGGAGAGTAAAGTATTACTTATTGCAGTTGGAAAGTTTTTTTAAGCAAACCTGATAAGATTATTGAAATATTATGGCCTTGTGCGAAGTCCAGGTTAACCTGACAATCAAAGGTGAAGGCTGGCAGTTTTATGAAGTGCTATAAACTAGGCGTTGCTTGAAAAAAAATAGCTGATGGTATGTTGATCTTGGAACCTTAACAACACAAGATATTGGTTACAAAACCTATTATTATGTACAGATGCAGGATCAAACACAGATGAGAAAGAGAGGGAGGGAAAGAGAAGGGGGGGAGAGAGAGAGTGCATGTAACTAAGAAAGTGCTACTTTTGAACAAGAAACTTGCTTTTTAGAGCTCTAATATACTACAAAACTCAAGGAAAACTAACTATTTGGAAATTGTTTCCATAATTTTACGCATAGCTTTCTGCCTGCTCAGACATTGGTGTTTCTTTCAATTTAAGTTTTTAAAACTTTAGATTTCGTCTGATTAGCTATGAGGAGCAAGTGCCTCGAAATATTTACAAATTCTTGTTAACTCTTTATTGTTTTGCCAGTTTTCGTCAACCTCTGTTCTGATTCTAATGTTAATTGTTAAAATGATTGATTTTCATGTGAACATATTTGTTCCAATCTATTATCGCTTGTAAGAAGTGCATTTCTTTTTTTCTTCTTTCAATATTTTGTTTATTCTTAAATGTTTTTTTACTTTGTGAATTTTTTTTTTAAAAAAATTTGTACGTTTTTTGGTACATTTTATTTTGCACATTTACTTTGTACAACATTTTATTTTGTAGTCCGTCCCCCCCGATTTTCTTATTTTTTCAGCTTTTTCTGTTTAAGTTACATGTTTTTTAAATGTAAAAAGTAAGTAAGTAAGGCAAACACTATGTACAGAGGTAATCAGGTATTTATCACAGATGGGCACTGGTGGGAGTGGTTCCTGCTTTCTAGCAAATGGAGATCTCTAGGCTTTCATGCAATTTTTCAGGGGGTTTTTCAGCTCAAAGAATTGGCAGGCTGTCAAGCTGGGAACCCCTGCCCTCACCTCCTAGAGCAAAGAGGAAGGTGCTGTGTTGGTGGGGGTGATGATGGGGCTGTTGGGTAGGGTCCAGAGGTGGGGCTCAGCAGATTCGGACCAGTTCTGGAGAACCAGTAGTGGAAATTTTGAGTAGTTCGGAGAACCGTCAAATACCATCTCTGATTGGCCCCGCCCCATCTATTCTCTGCTTCCTGAGTCCCAGCTGATCAGCCGGGTCTTCTTTTGTTGCCCTGCACAGGAGAACGGAGCTGGAAAGCAGGTTAATGGGGTGGCGAGGGAATGGGATGTTGCAGTATCCTTCCCCTGCCACGCCCACCAAGCCACGCCCATCAAGTCATGCCACGCCCACAGAACTGGTAGTAAAAAAAAATTTGAATCCCACCACTTGTAGTTCAGCAGGAGACACAGGTTTTACACTCATGTGAAAACACTAGCTAGTCAGAGGATGTCGATCTTCCCCAACCCACCCTCTCCTAATGCATTAAAATTAAAGTTCTCAGACACAAAAGGGGGGACAAGAAACAATGGATGGAAACTAATCAAGGAGAGAAGAAACCTGGAACTAAGGAGAAATTTCCTGCATTATGTAAAACAGAATCAGGGCGGAGTTACGTTGAGTTTCTTTCTCGAGTAAGTTCTCCTTTCCCAGGATTGAGCTGTTGTTTATTTAATGCTTTTGGCATTCTATTCCTCAAGGTTATCTCCATAGTCCTCTGAATAAAAGCAGATTGAGTCAGGCTGGCAGTTAGAATGATTGATTATGTGCCATCAAAGTTTTTTTAAAAATTTTTTTACTCCTAATGACCCCATAGATAGAGTTTCTACACGAGGCTGGTCTCCTTGGTGACAATGGTAAAGGCTTCATACTACACTAAGAAGACAATAATGAACCCATCTCTCCCTTTTTTTATTTTTAACCAAGAAAATCACAAGGATAGGAAGTTACACTAAGGCTTCAGTAATCCAAGGCATGACTAGGAGGCAGTAAAAGGCTGGCTTTCTGACTCTCTTTGTTCCCATGTAACGATCAGGTTAAGTTTTGTAGCCCAGCTACGATAGTTTTCATGTGAAGTGTGATTCAATTACTCCTCAACTTACAACCACTCATTTAGGGACTGAAGTTACAATGGCACTGAAAAAAAGTGACTTATGATTGTTTTTCACATGGCCGTTGCTGTAGCGTCCCAATGGTCACGTGATCAAAATTTGGGAGCTTGGCAAGTATTTAAGGATGGCTGCAATGTCCCAAGGTCGTTCTGACCTTTTGACAAGCAAAATCAATGGGGAAGCCAGATTCATTGTGGCAAGAAAACCTGTGGCAAGAAAACTTGTAAAATGGGGCAAAACTCACTTAACAACTGTTTTGCTTAACTACAGACATTTTGAGCTCAGATGTGGTTGTAAGTCAAGGATTACCTATATTTGGTTATAGGGCCAAAATATATGGTTAAATATGCACTTGGTGCATAATAACCTTCATGTTTTGCACACATATCCTACTGATATTCTGTGGAACGACCTGGCATTTGCTCATGATAGAGGCACCAGATTGTGTAAGTGTATTATTGTCTGAGGTTTTTAACTGGAAAGGTGATTCAAAACTACCATTAACTACCTCACAACAAAATCCTTCTTTTAAACACAGCATATCCCCCTTCCCTTATTACAGGTCTGTCCCTTTCCTTGCCAGTTAGGCTTTGCTGAAGCTAAATTTTGCCACATCTACTTTCTGTTACAACAATCTGGCAAAGGAACCAAAATAATCTGGTAATTTCAGAGAAGAGCAAGTGAGATAAGAAATGGTTTGGCATTCGAAAGACAGGGAAAATTTATAGAAGAGGAAGGAGTTAACTTTCCTCCAAAAGAGAAGTCTCTAGAGACTCATTGTTTTCGTGTTAACATTGAGGCACAGCAAGTTTAGCTTAAATTAAAGGAAAGGATCAGTATTACATACTGGCCAAATTTCCTATCTGTAAGAATATGTGTGAAATGGGATAAGCTGTCAGAGGAAATTAGAAGATATATTGTAAATAGGGTGAACAAAAAAAGTTGAAAAGGATGCCTAGCAGCCAGTCCTTGTATAAAGAATTGTCTCTTTTTCCTCTCCATGCTCCACTTTCATTTTCTGATAGCCCTTATTGATTTGTTCTCCTTTGAATTAGTTATAATTTATGTACAACCCAACTGTCATACACAACTGAAAGGATAACCTCATCATTACATGTAATGGCAATGAGGTTTTTGAGGTAAGTGGAATGTGAAAAGAGAGCTCCCTTATTTATTCAAAGGAATTTCTGCAAGATGAAACACTAATATCTAGATAGGCTTTTGGTGGATTTTCCTCTTTATAATATTATAATATTTGTTTATATAATATTTGTTTATACATAAGATAGTCCTTGACTTACAATCATAATTGAGTGCACAGTTTGGGTTGTAAGTGTGCAGGTTAAATGGGTCACGACATAACTCTGACTGAATTTTTTTTGTGGTGGTCATTACATGAATGCAATGGACATTAAGTGAACCCATTGTACAATGGGAAGTAAACATCAGTTTCTGGCAACAAATGTTGTAAATATGTTCACGTAACTGCGGGATGTTGCAAATGGCCATAAATGCCACATGACACGGGGGTGAGACAGTTGTCAGAACTCCAAAACCAGATTGTAAATACCTCGGGGAAGTTCATCGTCACTTTGAATGGTTGACCATTCTGTATGTTCTATATGGGGATCTTGAAAGCCAAGTATGACAACCCTATGCAAAATGAACAAGCCTGTAAAATGAACAAACCACACTGTAGCTTGGTGCAATGTATGGATTCTGTTAGTATATACTTTTAGCTAAGTAGAACCTTTCATACACATCCTCCACTCATCTGCATTCAGTTCAGTTCAGCAGGGTTACTCTTACATTATTGGCTCCTTAAGTCATGTAATTATGTTTAGTAGGTGCGCCTAGCCATTTTAATTTTCAGTAAGTTGATCTTTTATATCAAGCTCAAGTGGCATTTGATTGGATTTTAACAGTCAACAATTCTGTCCTCTTGCCTCTGAAATGTCATGCTTAATTTGAAATTGGCTTCTCAGTCAGTGTTTAAAAAGACTCTTAAGCTTTGCTGATTAATCTTGAGGTAATAATGTTAAAATGGAATGATCAACTATACACAAATCTCATAATTAATTTTTTACAGTCAGCCTTTGAAAACGAGATTGTTGAATCATATCCTTGAATTTATTTACCTGCTCAAATCCTCCTTGCAGTTTGTCTTGTTTTGTTTCACTTTTAAGCAGCACAACAATCTCTAACCAGGCATCCTGGTAGCTGGCTGCGAATTTCTGATATGTACACTGTCAATACACACAGAGAATATTCTGTTGCAAGTCTTTATATGAAATATACATGATGTATGTTTGTGTGTTCATAGGCCCACCAACTTAGCCTGTGGATGAGAGGGCTGCAATGAAAACGTATCTCAGTGGTGTATTTTTTCCTTCCACCTGCAGATGTGCCTAGACCTACAATTTTTAGAAGATAAAAATTCTGGGCATCCTTCTGTTTGGATCTGTGGTTCCAGCCGCTGCAGTCTGTGTTTGTTTATGCCTGTATATATTTTTTGCTGACTAAGGGTGAAATGGGAGAGCAGGGAGCCAAGGTAGACATTTTCCTGGCATGGCTTGACCATCCTTATGCAATCTCACTTAGCAAAGCATTTAGCCCTTGTCTAAGTTGAGTCAATGGTTATTTACTCAAGAGAAGATTCAGCAAGAAAGTACGATAAAGCTCTGTCAGCAGCACTAATTGACTGGTTCCTCTTAACACGATCATTAGGGCGCCTATAAAAGATCTTTATCACCGGAAAATAGTCCAACAGATTGGATACTGCCATTTCCAAGTGGTAGTTTCTGCAATTCCCAGGTGAAAAAAGCCAATTCCTTTATCTGCTGAAGAACCTTTTTGTACACCTTAGAATATGGGTTGGTGATACTTAATGTTACAGAGAGCAGAATCAGTGTAGGAGCTGGATTAGCTGAGCTGGAAGCTATTGCTTTTGAATTATTGCAGAGTCCTTCTGGTCTGTGGCTTTCATCTAATAAATCACATGGGATCATGTTTCTCAGGGGAGAAATGTGATCCATCTTTCGCTCAAGACTTTTTGAGGAGTGGTCCATAGCAGCGATGGGCGGAGTTAATTACGGTACAGCCAGCACGTCGGCTTGCAAGTCGCTGATCCGTCAGGGCTTGTGGCAATTTTAAAGACTCAACCTTTTTTCCTCTGACCTTTAATCTAAAATTGCGGAGCTGTGCTGAACTCACCACTTCTTGGTCGCACTTGCCTCCTGAAGTGGTGGACAGCTGCTTTAGCCAGAGCAGCCAGCCTTGGGCTAATTTTTTTTTTTTTTTTTTAAATTCTCCTTCTCTCTCTGTCAGTGACAGTTATTTTTGGCGGGCTCAAAATGGCGGCCAGGGGAGCTGATCAGGAATTGTCAGGTCCTCAGCAGAGTAGAGAGAGAGCTGCAAGAGGATCACCTAAGCCCAGGTCTGCTGGTTTAGAGGCAGCAGCTAGAATTAGAGCCAAGGCCCTAGCCCCTAAAAGACCTTCTAGGGCAGAGGAAAGACAGGCTAGGCACAGAGAGAAGGCCTTGGATAAAGATTCTTTCAGAAGAACCAAAAGTTGAGAAAAGTAAGGATTTACACTTAGGCAGGAAAAACCAAATGTACAAGTACATATTAGGTAAAATCTGGCTCAAAAGCAGTAACTGCGAGAGGGATCTTGGAGTCCCAGTGGACAATCATTTAAATATGAGCCAGCAGTATGCTGCAGCTGCCAAAAAAAAAAGCCAATGCAGTCCTTGGTTGCATCAACCCTGGGATAGCATTAAGATTATGTGCCAGGTAAAGAAGGAGGGACAGAGTCAAGATCACATGAAGTATTAGCACCACTTTATAAAATCTTAGTTAGACCACACCTGGAATACTACATCCAGTTTTGGTCACCACATTATAAAAAAGATGTTGCAGCTTTGGAAAGAATGCAGAGAAGAGCAATGATGATGAGTAACATCCTGGAGACTAAAACATATGAAGAACAGTTGCAGGAATTGGCTATGTCTAGTCTAGAGAAAAGAAAGACTAGGTGCAATGTGACAGCAATGTTCTAATATTTGAGGGGCTACCACAAAGAAGAGGGGGTCAACCTATTCTGCAAAGTACCAGAAGGCAAGACAAGGAACAATGGATGGGAACTAATCAAGGAGAAGAAGCAATCTAGAAATAAGGAGAAATTTCCTGACAGTGAGAACATTTAACCAGAGGAATGGCTTGCCTTCAGAATTTGTAGATGTTTCATCACTGGGGCCTTTTAAAAAGAATCTGGACAGTCACTTGTCTGAAATGGTATAGTTCCTGCTTGAACAGGGGTTGGACTAGAAGACCTCCAAGATCCCTTCCAACTCTATTATTCTATAGAAGCCGCAATACATTTTGGTGAACATAGCCCACCTTCTTTTACGCCTTCTTGTAAAGATAAAACTTAGGAGGTGAACCAGGCTTCTTGGAGAAAAGGCAGGATAAAAATAATCATCGGATCAAATCATTGTTCTAGTGGAGAAAGGGGGAACACTCTGCATATTTGATAACTGCATTGTGGGCAAAAATGTGATGCTGAAACTATTTCTGGCATGGAGATTCAGCAATGAGAAAAGCTTCAGCTGTGCTATATAGTAGACGTTAAACTGCTGTCATTTGATTGATCTACATTACTTCAGCCTTAACAACAAAACAGCTTTGATTGCTAATTCATTTCTGGCTCCAGTACAGGAGGGTGGTATTTCCCTTTGAAGACTCCTTATAACTTGAGAGCAAAAGGAGTCCTTTTCTTTAAGGCAAGCTGTCCAGTGACTTAAATACTTCTACTGAAGTTCGACTCTAAGGGTTATTTTCTTTAGAAAATGTACTTGTCAGGGCCAAGCAGAGGGCTTTTTCAGTGGTGGGTCCCAGCTTCTCCAATACTCTTGTTAAGACAATGTGCCAAACATGTCTATAGTAGCTTTTAGACACCATATGAAAACATTTTTACTTAAACATTTTAAAATTGCTGTTTCTCAACGTTGGGCTTGATTCTGAAGCTTTTTGATAGGCATGGCTTATTACATGTTGCGATTTTTTTGGAGAAGTCTTACTGGACAAATGATAGATAAAAATAATGTATATAATAATTCAACAATATTCCAAAAGAAACGCCTCTTCCTGGGTTTCTGTGGGCAACTTCAAAATGTATCAAGGCTCCCAGATAGGCTTAGTTTAAAATTATTGGATGTTATGGCTCAAGATCTGCGGATGAGTTTGAGATTTCTCTTCTGCCTTGGTAGTAGGCCTTTGCAGCATCCGCAGAGGAGAAGGTAAGAGGGGGCCAGACTGTCAAAAGCAGCAGAACAATGTCACAATGCAAGTCCACACAGGTCCCCAAAGGGTGGGGTGCAACTGATGCCACAATCCTGCTTTCAATCTTTTGCTGAAACCAATAGGATCCTGCAGACATAGCTGGTAGTCTCTAGATTCTGGACTGCAAGTCTAGGCAACCAATTCATTTGATTTGCTTACAAAATGGCAATTCCTTTTGAAGACCCCAGTAGCAAACTATTCGGGGGTGGAGGGAGGTGTTACTTTTTATAGGGAGCAATGCTTTGGAACCAGAAGGAAAGAGGTTAAATGCCACTGAGAAGCATGGGGTAATGAGCTGGCAAAGACTCCAGTGAGCTAGAGCAGGAAGTTGCATCACTCACAGCTGTCAGCTGGTGAAGGAATCAATGGGGCTGCAGGATGTATATGAGATGAGTGGAAGGAAAGAAGAAGGTATATACAAAACATTTCCGAAATGGTAATCTTTAGGCCTTCCTATACATGTTTTCCTTGTATAGAAGATATATATATATATCTCAATTCAGAGCTGAAGAAGCTTTTTGGATGAGAAGCAAAATGTCTTTAAAGAAAAACCAGAAAGTCCAGTTGCCTCTTGAAAAAGCACCTTTGGGTCCACAATTCAAAGTTGGGTATTACATTCCACTTCTCCATCTATGTTCTGTTCTAAAATGGAGGAGGCTGCATTTGTTAGATTCTTGCTAACTTGTTCTTGCCTCTTCTATAAGGAGAATACCAGATGCTCAAAGCCACAGCATTGTTTCTTTTTGAATTAAAAAAGTATACAGCAGTGCTCCTACAATCATGACTTTTTAAAAATTCATGGCCCAGCATGACATGAGGCTGCTTCAACAGAAATATTGGTATATTTCATTTGGTTGGAAGACATGAGGTTTGTCTCACTGAAAGCAATAGCTGTGCATCTTAGTCCAATAATCTCATAATGGGCTGCAATAGTTTACAGGTTTTATAGAACCACTTTGGAAATTTTAATGTAGAAAACAAATACCATTGTACCAATTGCTACAGAGAAGTGGGAGAAGTGGTTGTGAAGAGCAGTGGGAAGAAGGCTGTCTGTCTACCAATCACATTTAGGGACTGTCACAAACCTGAGGAACTTTTAATACTTCATAAGATAAAACAAGAGAAACAGTACATAAAAAGCTACCTTCATGGGAAAATGCTATTAGATTTGTAAACAAAAAAAGGAGGAAACTTGGTAGCAGCCATTCTAAGTAATAAATCTACTTTGAAGCTATTTTGTGAGCTTTGGGTAACTTTTTTGGATGTGTAAAATCTGTGAATTGGACGAGATGTAACCGAACTCCTTCCAATTCCAATGTAGCTCTGTTCCTTTGATGTCTACAATAACTGCAAGGAATATACATCTTTCCATCTCCCCTGCCCCCACTCCCCACACCATTTAGTCAAAACTGAGGAAGCTTCTTGGTTGAGAAGCAAAATGTCTTCAAGGAAAATACAAAGAAAATCAAGTTACCTTTCAGAAAAGCACCTTTGGGAATAACCATGACTTGGAATAACTAAGAATCTCAATAGACATTTACATATCTTCAAGGAGTGGAGAGAGTACCGATGTCAGCCTTGGAAGCCATATTTTAGTTAGAAGCTTCGAGGCTGCCACAATTAGTGCCTGGGAATTTGGGAGGGGGGATTTCATAAAGAGGTAGAAGATTAGACACAACAACATTCTTCTCATAGAGTCAAAGACAATTTACCTTGCACCTGGGGGGGAGTATCTGGAGGAATATCTGCAGTTGGGATGGTGGTGGATTGGACCATGTGATGGACTGGTGAGTGCAGGGGATGGGCTTTTGATTTTCAATTAGGAAGAGAAAACCCGGAACTCCCAGATTCGGGTTTTCCCAGATGTGCCAATATGACTTCTTCGATAAATTTTTTACTTGGATGAACTTTGTTTCTGAGAGCTGAATGAAATGGGGAGTTTCATTGGAATGCTGACAACCAAGCCCTGTGGCACACCACAGAGGAGCAGCTATGGGCTGGCCCTCTCACTTCCTATTGACATTGATTGGGACCGGCTTGGTGAAAGGAGCCAAAACTGGACTGTCCAGTCTCAAGCTCAGTCCTGCAGCCAGCCCAAAAGGGTACCATGATGGATGATATCAAAGGCTGCTGAGAGATCAAGGAGATAGAGGATGGGGGCATGTCCCCCATCCCACTCTTGCCAGAGATTATCAGCAAATGCAACCAATGCTATTTCTGTCCCATAACCTGACTGAAAGGGATCCACTTAGTAAGCTCTTTACATAATGACCGATTGCTGGTCACAACTGTGATGATTAAATGAAGATTATCTGTATTGTGGAATATAGTATATGCAGTCATCATTTCCTTGGAGGTTATGCACTGGAGTGTTAATAGTCCATTTCAGATTTCAGTGCTATCTATCCTGCATAGGCACATTGAAAGGAAGATCAGCTTGGTTCTCATTATATGTGCCTTCACTGACTTTTCTGCATTATGTTCATGGTATGGTTGCAGAGGTGATATTCAGCAGGTTCTGAAGAACTGGTAGCAGAAATTTTGAGTAGTTCAGAGAACCAGCAAATAACACCTATGATTGGAGATTTTACAGTAACCTTCCCATGCCACGTCCCCAAGCTACACTCACAGACCCAGTAGTAAAAAAATTTGAATCCCGCCACTGTATGCTGATGCATTTCTCTGTGAGAGGAGGCAAAGCCTGCATCTGTGAAGTTGTCCTTCCCCCCATTACATACTTTGCTGGAATCATGAACATTTGGAATGATGTTCTGAAGTATTGCAGATGTATGAATCATTAGAAGGATACAGGTATCTAGGTATTATAATCAATCAAGTCTGTAATGAGGTAGTTGCAGTGGTGGGATTCAAATAATTTAACAACTGGTTCTCTGCCCTAATGATTTCTTCCAACAACCAGTTCACTAAACTACTCAGAAACTTAACTGGTTCTCCCAAAGTGGTAAGAATTGGCTGAATCCCATCAATGGGTAGTTGACTCTTTAGTAAATACTCTTTTTATAAGAGGGAGATACATTTTTTTGCTCCTCAAAATGCCTTACCTCCATATAATACATAGAACTGTCTAAATTTAGTGTATTTCATCTGTGTTGCAATTTATACATTACCCTTAGATCAAAGCATCTCTTGTGAACTGTCCATTTAGGAAAAAAAATGAACTACTAAAGGACATTTCCCATCTGGAATAACTTTTGACAAAATTGTGATAAATCTGTTCACTGTAGCCAAACTGTAAATTTACAGCATCATAATAGAGAAGTGACTTTCCACTGATAATAAATTTAACAGTGGTATATACAAAGGAAATAGTATTCTAGCTATGTAATGACTGATAGAACTTCGCTCATAACATGAAGTTTAGGGAAGTAGTGTAATTTAGAGACAGATAATAAATTGAATAAATATAAGAGAGATATTAATTCGGAATTTGTCTAGAGTCTGAAATATAATTATTTTGCAAAGATATCCATTTATATGATTGATTGATTGATTGATTGATTGATTATATGTCATCAAGTCATTTTTGACACCTAACAATCTGATGGATGGGTTTTCTCCATGGCAATCTGTCTCTAATCTGATCTTTCAGATCTTTGAATGGAGTCTATTACCACTGTAATTGAGTCTATCTACCATCCTGCTATCATCCTCTTCTTCCCTTTCCTTCCATTTTCCCCAGCATTATAACCTTTTCAAGAGACCCAGATCTTCGCATAGTGTCCAAAATAGGCTAATTTGAATCTGATCATTTATGCATCAAGAGAATGCTGGATTGATTTGTTCAATGGTCCATCAGTTCGTTTTCTTGGTTGTCCTTGGTATTCTTGGGATCCTTCTACAAAACATCTATTTATGTGCCATTCTCTAAATTGCACAATCAGTCAAGCAGTGCCCTAGATCATCTTAATAATTTGATTATTTTTACTGTTGTAAAACTCACATTGGGCTTTATACTTTATGCTTCTTCTTCTTTTGCACTTTATTATCTGTGGATTGTCATTGGTACGAAGAATGAAACCAAGAATCTGCAACTGTTTTTCATGAGTCATTGTGTGAAGAGCTTTTGATTGTGTGGCAAAAACATCTGGATTTAACCTGTGACTCAATTACTTGCAGGTTACTTTCCTCTGTTTTTGGAATCCTGGCCATTCTTACAACCATGGAGAGTATGGCGGTGCTTGACTCTGTGGGTGTAGGAGACCTGGTGCTGTTGGAGCCACTGACAGAAGACACATTGATGCAGAACTTGAAGAAACGCTTTGAACATCAAGAAATCTATGTAAGTGGATATGGGAGGGATACAGAGACCAACTGATCTGGGAGCCTTTTTGCTTTAGGTCAAAAAGATTAGAGCCTGCAAAGATCTACTATGATGCACGTGATCAGAGCAACTACCGTATTTGCCGGCGTATAAGACGACTTTTTTGCCCTGAAAAAGATGCCTCCAATTGGGGGGGTCGTCTTATATGCCGGGTCGTCTTATACGCCGGCAAATAGTAATTGGGAAGCACTGCGGCTGCCCGCGGCTGAGGCACTTTTGCGCACCGTGGAAACGAATCCCGTGAAGCCGAAAGGAGCAGCCAGCCTTCTCCCAGCTCCCAAGGAAACGAGGCTCGCACCGCCCGAGCTCCGCTGAGGTATCCGGCTGGGGCTGTCAGGAGTTGTTACTGCTGGCGTGGCTCCGCGCGGCTCCAGTCCCGCGTTGCCTCGGGAAGGGAAAGGCAAAACCAGGAGCCGCTGCTGCCATTGCAAAGCGCCGCCGCGGCTCTTCCTTTTCGTTACTATACATATTTCGTTACTATACTTTATTGTCTAACCATTGATAGAATAGATCCCAAACTTTTTAAAATTGTTTATCATCCTGTTCTCTTATTTCAAATGTCAATCTGTTCATTTCAGCACATTCCAATATTTTCTTAATAATTTCCTCCTGTGATGGTATTTTCTCATTTTTCCAGTTTTTAGCAAATACAATCCTAGCCGCTGTTAATACATTTACAATCAGGTATTTCAAATCTTTACTATATATTTCAGGTAAAATTCCCAATAAAAATATCTCTGGTTTCAAATCTATATGTTTTTTTGTCATTTTTTTCCAACCACTTGTGGATTTTAGTCCAGTATTTTTTAGCATCCGCAAAACTCCACCACATATGGTAATATGAGCCAGGTGTCTGATGACATTTCCAACATTTTTCGGATTCTTGAACATTCTTGCTATTCTTGTTGGGGGAAAGTGCCACCTGTAAAACATCTTATACAAATTTTCTTTATATGCTGTTGACATTGTCATTTTATAATTTTGAGACCACAATTTTTGCCATTTCTCTAGATCAATCCCATATCCAAAATTCTTCCCCCAAGCAATCATAGTTTCTTTAACTTGTTCTTCTTCTAATTTAATTTCTAATAAATATCCATACAATTTTTTAATCACCTTTTCATCAGTACCTGTCAAAATCTTATCTAAATCAGTCAGTTTATCATAGAAACCTTCTGTTTTAGAATCTTGATCATACCTTGAATGTATTTGCGCATATGAAAACCAATTCATCTTTATACCTTGTTCCTCTAGTTTTTGTATAGATTTAAGTTCACCCTTTTCATTCAATATTTCAACATATCTAACTGTTTGTTCCTTTTTGTATATTATAGGATAAGAAAATGCTTCAATAGTCGACAGCCAGACTGGAATTTTCAAATAACATTGTCTTTTAATCTTCTCCCAGTTTAACCACAGAGACTCCCGTATATAAAGTCTTCTAAAGTACCCCTGTGTTTTAGTTCCTTTATACCATAGAAAAGCATGCCACCCCAACAACAGATCATGTCCTTCTAATGTCAACAATCTAGTATTTCTTAATGTTATCCATTCCTTAACCCACATCAAATTTGTAGCTTGGTAATAAAACTCCCAATTAGGCAAACCAAATCCTTCTCTTATTCTAGCATCTTGCAAAAGTTTTAACTTTATTCTCGCTTTCTTACCTTGCCATATAAATTTCAACACAATTTTATTTAAATCTTCAAAATAGTCTTTTCCAAGCCTAATTGGAATTGTTTGAAACAAATATAAAATTCTGGGTAATATATTCATCTTGATTGTTGATATTCTCCCTATTAATGACAGTTGTAAATTTCCCCATTTCGCCAAATCTAGCGCTATCTGCTGTTTAAGTTTGATATAATTATTCTCTTTTAGTATACTGCATCTTGCTGTCAAGTATATCCCCAAGTACTTGATCTTATTCGTGACCTGAATTTTCAATAGGTCTGCCAGTTCTTCCTTTTGTCTTGATAGCATATTCTTTGCCAAGATCATTGTCTTATCTTTATTTATTTTCAAACCAGCCACCTTTCCATATGTCTCTATCTTTTCTATCAATTTTGATGCAGTTTTTAGTGGGTCTTCTAAAATAAAAACCAGATCATCTGCAAATGCTTGCAACTTAAATTCTTCCTTTTTAATTTTCATACCTTTTATATTCTTTTCATCTCTAATATTTCTATTTAGCACTTCCAAAGTTAACACAAACAACAGAGGTGATAGTGAGCACCCTTGTCTTGTTCCTTTTCTGATATCAATAGAGTCTGTCAGTTCTCCCTCTATCATTACCTTTGCCATTTGCTTATATAGCTTCTATTGCTTGAATAAATTTTCTAGCAAACCCCATCTGTTCCAGCAATAACAGCATGAATCGCCAATTCACATTGTCAAATGCCTTCTGTGCATCTAGAAATATCAAAGCCATTTGTTTTTCAGGATGTGTCTCGTAGTATTCCAAAGTGTCCAAGATTACTCTCATATTGTCTTTAATTTGTCTCTTTGGCAGAAATCCATTTTGATCAGGATGGATAAAATTATTTAAGTATTTTTAAAGTCTTTCTGCCAATATTGAAGCAAAAATTTTATAATCTGCGTTTAGTAGGGAAATAGGTCTATAGTTCTTGATTTGTAATGGATCGGCCTCCTCTTTTGGAACAAGTGTAATATAAGCTTCTGACCATGATTTAGGTATCTTCTTCTTTAACATAACTTCATTCATAACTTCTAGCAATGGAAGATTCAACGATTCTTGTAATGTTTTGTAAACTTCTGCCGGAAGTCCATCTGGGCCTGGTGCCTTTCCATTATTTTGCTTCTTGAGTGCTTCAGTTAACTCCATCATCGTTATATTGCTTTCTAACATTGTTTCAATCTCTTTAGATATCTGGGGTAACGCAGCATTCTGTAGGTACTGTTTGACTCTTTCCTCATCAATATTCTCTTGTGTGTATAGTTTCCCATAATGGTCTCGAATGATTTCCTTCTTCTCTTTACTACCATAGCAAACTTGGCCTTGATCATCTATTAATTGCAATATTTTCCTTGATTCTTTATCCTTTCTCAATTTATATGCTAACCATCTACCTGGTTTATTTGCATCTTCAAAGTAATTCTGTTTAGCACCTCTAATTTTCTGTGCTAATTCTTCTTTTTCTATTAGACCCATTTTATGTTTGGTTATATCAATTTTTAACTTAATGTCCTTTTTCTGTGGCATTTTCTGTAGCTCTTTTTCAAGTCCTTTATACTCATCCTCTAATGCCTTAGAGGCTAATCTTTTCATGGTATTTCTTTTCCTTGTATAGTCTATT
This sequence comes from Notechis scutatus, assembly GCF_049901735.1. Taxonomy (NCBI): domain Eukaryota; kingdom Metazoa; phylum Chordata; class Lepidosauria; order Squamata; family Elapidae; genus Notechis; species Notechis scutatus. The sequence goes on along the minus strand of NC_142009.1, from coordinate 339,948,899 downwards.
ATCAAGCCTCTGGCCTATGCCTTCATTGTATCCCATACATTCTGGATTGATGTTTCTTTTTTGTTTTCTCTAAAGAAAAAAGCCAGTTCTTTCTCCATCCACTGTGTAAAGTCTTTTTCCTTTAAAATAGTATTATTTCCTTTAAAATAGTATTATTTAGCGTATTCAAATAATGTTTCGGAAGTCTTGGGATTGCACCCAAGATTATCATTATTATTATATTTGTATCCTGCATTTTCTAGATATAACTCAAGGTGGTGAATATACCCAATGTTCCTGTCTCCTATTTTCCCCACAACAACCTGTGATGTGAGTTGAGCTGAGAGAAAACTCCAAATCACCCAACCAGTTTTCATGCCTAAGGGAAGCCTACAAGTCCCCATTTCCTGGTTTCCAAGCCAGCACTTTCACTTCTACACCAAACTAGCTTTTGTGCACAGTCTATTCAGAAGTACCTTTGCACTGTGTATTCACTCTAGGAAACATCAAGGGGGTTCCAACTTAATAATATTTGTATTTTTCATGGTCTCTTTTTATTAATAAATTCTGCTTTAAAAGCCAAGGTAGAATTGGCCTTTAAGAAAATACAATGCATAGTCAGCAGAGAATAACTAATAGCAATGCAAAAATTAATGGAAACATTCAAGTTAACTTGCTTGTACCTCCTAAGTACTAATAATTTGTTCCTTGTATCATTGCCATTTATTTATACAGAGTGCACAAATATTTAATAAAGGATTTGAAATAAAAAGATCCCAGCTCATAGAAGTTTATTCCTTTAAAAAAAATCCATTACATCCAGATTTAACTGTGCCTAGCGCAGAAGATCATTGGAAAAAATACCGAGCCTAATTGCCTTGTCTCATTCATGGCAGGTGGCAGCACCTTGCCAAGCTTTGTTGATCTCAAAAAAAAAAAAAAAAAAAAAAAAATGGGGGGAAAATCTCCACAACAGTAAGAGAGCAATAGAGTGAGATCTGGCTTGGACTCGGATAGGAGACAAAGTTGGAATACAATGTCCATTGATGGGTACCACGAGAATTTATTCTTCTAGAATCATCATATATCAAACAAGATGGAGCAGAGGGAAGATGGGGAAGTGGAGGAGCTGTGGGAAAAGGCAGCAAGGGAAAGGCCAGTTAAGTAGGGCAGATAGATGTCAAGGCTCCCAAACCAAGAAAGATATGATGGATTTCATATTGTTCCTCAGCTATTGACAGAACTAAAGCAAACTACCTGCATCATTATAAACATACTCTGAGAACTTTTAGGAGGATCTGACTTGATCCTTTTTCTCCCAACCAAGTTATCTAAACTTTGCCGCCTCTTCTTTCTCTGGAATGCAGCCCCTCCCTCCTCAGACTCCAGACTACCTTCCACCACAACAGGGTCCCACTTAACCAGATTCCTCCTATTTAGTACAGGTAGTCCTTGACTTACGACCACAATTGAGCCCAAAATTTCAGTTGCTAAGTGAAGTAGTTGTTATGTGACTTTTGCCCCATTTTATGACATTTCTTATCACAATTATGAAATGAATCACTGCAGTTGTCAAGTTAGTCACACAGTTGTTAAGTGAATCCATCTTCTGCATTGACTTTGCTTGTCAGAGGGTCGCCAAAGGTGATCACATGGCCCAAGGACATTGCAATCATCATAAATATGAACCAGTTGCCAAGCATCTGAATTTTGATTGCATGACCATGGGGATGCTGTGAAAACCGGTCATAAGTCACTTTCTTCAGTATTGTTTGTAACTTCAAACGGTCACTAAACAAAAGGTTGTAAGTCGAGGACTACCTATAGCTGCTTTATAGCAAGAGGCAGAGCCCAATTTCTCCTACTAGTTCTACAAAGCTTGGATAATGTGACATGACACAGCTAAAATTGGAAAGTTCAATGGAATTTATTAAATCTACCAGGCTCCATGTTTTAGGAGATTTGCAGTGAGTCGATCTTATTTACTAGAATTAGCAGAATTGGACCAAGATATTTTATTGCCAAATCCTAAACCTTAGAAGAGGCCTTCTCTTGGTCCATATACAAAACTGCCTGGTTTGGCAGATTGCTCTTTCCTGGTGCCTTTTTTGGCAGTGGTCGCTGAGCAGCTGCCTTGCTCTACTCAGTGAATGGGACCAGTCTGTTTGCCTGCCATGTAGAAAAAACTGGTGAAGAAGAAGATCATAGCAACGAGGTTTCTTTGCTTCCTGGTTCTTCCCGGTCTTCCTGAGCCAGAGTAGGAATAGGATTAGAAGCAAATAGCAATGGTGAACCAAAGGGACAGAGGTCTATGGAGATTCTCAGTCATCCAGGTCATGGTTGTCCCAAAGGTGCTTTTTCAAGAGGCAACTGGATTTTCTGGTTTTTCTTTGAAGACGTTTTGCTTCTCATCCAAGAAGCTTATTCAGTGCTGAAGAAGCTTCTTGGATGAGAAGCGAAACATCTTCAAAGAAAAAACAGAAAGTCCAGTTGCCTCTTGAAAAAGCACCTTTGGGACAAAGGGACAGATCCAACCTTTGACACTTTCACCTACTACAGTCTGAGCACTGCCATCTTACTAATGAGAACAAACTATTTCTGCCTCACAGACCTACATTGGGAATGTGGTGATCTCCCTGAACCCATATCAGCCATTGCCCATTTACTCAGCAAAAACGGTGGAAGAATATAAGAACTGCAACTTCTTTGCTGTCAAACCTCACATGTAAGTGAGAAGGGAACGGAGTGGGAATTATCACACCCAACAACTCTCAGGAATGGATTCCAGGGGACGAGAGGGAGAAGGCAGATCCTGGGGGAATCCAAAGCAATAGCCCTCCTCATTCTTCTCCCTGTGTTTGCCCAGTTATGCCATTGCCGATGATGCTTACCACTCATTGAAGAATCAAGACAAAGATCAATGCATTCTTATCACTGGTGAGAGCGGGGCCGGCAAAACAGGTGAGTAAGGATTTCTGGGTTCCTCAAGAAGGGCATAGAGAAAAGAAAGCATTGGCAAGAGGCAACTCCTAGCCAAGCTTGGCAGAACTTGGAAGGGACAGGAGAAAACCAGGGGTGGGGTCAGTCATGCATTGAGTTGATCACTGCAGGGACAGCTGGGGGATGCGACTGAAGACACCAAAAGAGCTGGGAAAGTCTTTAAAGCAAGAGGATTCATTGCGCAATCCTCTTATCCCATCCTCAAACTTTGGGGGAGGGGGAGGATGTTCTGATAACTTTGCCTAAACATTTGTAATTCTGCTTTTTCTGTCCTTTTTCTTTTTCTTGCTAGTGTTAGGAGCTGTGTATTTGAAGCATTCGGAGATGAGCAGAGATCAATACATTTTTCAACCGTCATCTAAATAGCATGGGAGCACTCTTGAAGGGCTCTCTTTAAATAAATACATTTTAATAGGAGCTTTCACAAATCAATGAAGCAGAATATAGAAGCAGGAGGGGGAACGCAGGGGCAAAGTGGTTTATTAGAATTAGTTTAGTGGCACTGACAGATGTCCACAAATTTAAGCCATTTAAGCAAACTTCCACAGCCTGTGTTGTATGGGGGCAGAGTACCCCTCATCACTAGTCAGCAAATCCTACTTGCTACATTCCTTGGGATGATAGAAGTAGCTTTGCAACCAATTTGAGACTACCAGGTTGGAGAGAGTTTCTCTAGCAATTGTTACTGCTTCGGTGGCAAGTTACATGCAAATCGTTCCTCCACACAGAATATATTCCTAATTCACATGCAGTGCTATAATAGATGTGCCCTCTCTCCTTCCTAAATAACCAGATTGAAGTTTTAAATGCATTCTATAATCACAGGGAGGAATTTCCTCATGATTTAAGAGGGCTTAAGGAGTGGCACAGCCTGCCTCAAACTGTGGATCTCTTTGCAGAAAAACAGAAAGGGTTCTCTGGGCCTGGATAGCAATCGGGTTTGTTTAGTAGTGGATTCCTATTGAGGATTTTTCCTGAGTAATAGGAATAGGACAGGATAACATATAGCAATGGCACTTAGAGTTATAGACCACTTCATAGTGCTTTACAGCCCTCTCTAAGCAGTTTACAGAGTCAGCCTATTGCCCCCAACAATCTTGAGTCATTTTACCCACCTCGGAAGGATGGAAGGCTGAGTCAACTTTGAGCCTGGTGAGATTCGATCTGCCAAATTGAAGGCAGCTGGCTGTAGCAGAAATAGCTTGCAGTATTGCACTCTAACCACTGAGCCACCGAGGCTCTCTATATGCCCTTTCTCCTCTTTTTTGACCTTTCCAGACAGTCATGGTGACTATCTGGATGAATCCCTGAACTATTTTTTGGCAGTGACATGTCCTTGCCTCCTTTTCGGGGGAGAGGGGGGGGGGAGAGGGAGAGGGAGAGGGAGAGAGAGAGAGAGAGAGAGAGAGAGAGACTGGCCCATGGGGATTTAGCTGGCCTTATGCCTAGGAAAGGACTAGATCTCATTGCCTTTTGATTTCTAGCCTTATGTCCTATCCACCTCATCAAAACTGAGTCTTTTTAAATATCCCTACCAAATCATATATTCTCTCACTGATTTTATGCTGCTCGCATTTTTTTTCTTCATTAGAGGCCAGCAAATTAGTAATGTCCTATGTGGCAGCTGTATGTGGGAAAGGGGAGGAAGTGAATCGTGTCAAGGAACAGCTGCTACAGTCCAATCCTGTCCTGGAAGGTATGTACTTGCAGCCTTTGTAAAGGGTGAGAAAGGGAGGGATCAATTCTATAGGAACTGATCAGTATTTATAGGCATTCACTGGGCCATTACCTATTATCACATTTTTCCCATAATGCAAAAACACAGTATTTTACGGCTGAGAAAGTGCAGATTTCCCAGTGGAGCACCAATGCTGCATTTGCGGTAGTTATAAGAAGGAGTTGATAAAGTTTTTCTTCACAGCTGAGTCAAAGACCTGTTCTCCTGCTCTTGAATTGGCAAAAATATATATACCAGTGCTGTATAAAATTTGCTGCCCATAATGGCAATCCCTAACTTACCACTGGCATGATTTATAAGGCAAAGCCCCTTAAGTGGGGAATGGCAATGCATCTGTGGTGCACCAAAACAGAACTGTAACACATATAGTTCAATAATATGGAAATTTAAGGGTACCTGGGATGATCTCACTGCAGCTGCACTAGAAGCAGTTAGATGGTTAGCTTCTTTAGATATTGAATTATAACATCTAGGGAACTGAGATATTGTTCCTCTTCTTTCAGCCTTTGGGAATGCCAAAACCATCCGCAATGACAACTCCTCCCGATTTGTAAGTACTAGATGGAGAATTACTACCTACTGAGTGAATCTAGCACAACTTCTAATATTTCTTAGAAGATATGCGTTATAGATCTAGACTTGGGAGCAAGTCCAGATTTACAATCTTTTCAAATCCTGGGTCCTGCATCACAATTATGCAACTCAAGTGGTGCACAAAGCAAAATGGGATGATTCGGCCTGCATAAATGATAAGGGTCAATTAAACATCCTGCATAATTTATTCTGCTTTTGCTCATCATAGAGGCAAGTAGATTTATAAAGCCTTTTCTTTTTACTTTTAGAAATGGTGGAAGTGGTTTTTTATTTTCTCTTTTTTTCTCTGTCTCACACATAAACTTCCTTGGACTTTTTCGGGTATACAATTCTATTTTTGCTGTTTTGACGGCTAAATGTTTTTTAAAAGATTAGAATTATCAGGATATGGAATTGTGACTCAATTCTATAATTAAATCACACTTAACATTTACCCTGACTTCATAAGAGCAGAGTGAATGATGTAAGCACTTCCTGGAATCTACTAAAATAATTATTGTGCAGAGCAACATTTCATTGTTGTATTCTACAGCTAGTTCCCTATAGAAAACACTAGCTGGATACCCGTGCTTTGCAACAAAACTTTGTGATTGGGCTATGCAGGAGAAATTCAGTTCACAATCCGTTGGCTCAGTCAGTGGTGGTTGGTGATTGAAATGCATAAGGGAATATTGCTCCCACCGCCTTGAGTCTGGAAGCAGTTCCATGGGTGGAAGGCGTAGATATTTTGGTGAGGTACCGACATTTAGTACTGTAAGAAGCCCCAGACTGCTCCTGAGTGAAGGAGTGGAACATCTGCCAGTTTGAACTGAGGTAACGGAATGTGAGGCAACTGGCAGATTGAACAGAATTCTTTTCAGGTGGGGAGGGGGATCAGAACTCCTTAGCATCAGAGTGTGTTAATTAATGTATAAGAAATACTAATGATCTGATGGTCATTTCGAAAAATCCTTTCATTGCGAGCACCTAGAAGCCAAGAGGAACATATGTGCCAAATTTTAAGTTTGTAGGCTTTACGATTCTGGAGATTTTGTGATGAGTGAGTGGTACTTGGCTTTTATATATATAGATAATAATGAAATTGTCCCGTGAAATGGTTGTTACTGAAGAAAAACAACAACACATAGTTTAAATGCAGTTCTAATTGGACATGTTGTAGCTCATGAGAGTGCGTTAACAATGAAAATGCATTAACAACATCTTTCACATTGTAGTAATGAGGCTTTAGAGCAAAGAAGGAAAGGAGATAATCTTAAGTCCCTCTCATGCCAATTCTCTCATCTAGATCCCATACATAACTTTTAAGTGTGCACTGCAGAATGTATACATATCATATTTCATTTGACCCTTAGTTACTGCCTTCAAACAATTTCCTGAAGAGTAAATATGTCGAACCAGTGCAACGAAACCAACAAACTGTTTTGTGACACCTTAAAAACTACTCCATATAGAGCTTTAAAATATGAGATTCTTCTTTTGATCAAGATCAACTCCTGATGAGTTCTTGGACACAACCAGGCAACAACACAGAAATAGACCTGTCTAATCTAGAGCTGTAGTTATCTCCCATGCAAGCAGAAGTTGTCTTGGCTTCCAACTTCAAACAAGATCATTCAGGTGCTGCCACCTGCTGAGGCATTTATTGTTCACATCACAATAAGTAGATTAGAGTTTCAAATACTACCAGACTCCTCTGTTTTCAGAGAGTTAAGTTTTAAATCCACCCAGCTATATGTCTACACAATACCTTGGACTAGCCTAGCCCAAAGCAAAAGAAGAAGAAAAAAGAGCAGGGAAGCCATCACATTCATTAGGGATTCAAGGCTTCTCATTTGGGTCCAAATATTCCTCCCTGTTTCTTTTTCTCTCCAGGGAAAATACATGGATATTGAGTTTGACTTCAAAGGCGATCCTCTGGGTGGTGTCATTAACAATTGTGAGTATGATCTTCTAGATACGATATGATCTTCCAAATACGACTTCAGCAACAGAGTGGTCAATCTCTGGAATACACTACCTCACTCTGTTGTTACATCCTCAAACCCCCAAAACTTTAACCTTAAATGGTCTACCGTGGACCTCACTCTATTCCTAAGAGGTCTTTAGGAGGCGTGCCTAAACACACCATCCCTGTTCTAATGCCTGCATTGCAGTGGTCACATAGTAATAACAGCACGAATGAATTAAGTAGGAAAGGGGGACCCACTAGATAATGAACTTGAAAGCAAGCAACCTCAGAGAGCACCAAGGTCTGCTCATTTCAACCCTGAGCTTCAGATATTCTCCCTTATTGGAACTTGAGAGTGCCATGGTCTTCCTTGGCTAATGGAGGACATGTTCTAGCCATCCACAACAGCAGAGGGAGCAATTTGGCCTTCAATTCTCCCAACCCCTGCCTATGTGTTTTCCTTTTTGTTTTTCATTCTTGTCCTGCATTTACTTGCAGACCTGCTGGAGAAATCCCGAGTGGTGCATCATGTGAGGGGCGAGAGAAACTTCCACATCTTCTACCAACTCCTATCTGGAGGCTCAGACCAGTTGCTCAGTATGTCTTCACTCTTGACTTGGATGGGACTAGTCCCCTTACTCCCCCCCTTCGCACACATGCACACACACACACAAATTGAGAAAGGGACATGAGATGGGGGAGGTTGAAATAAGGGGAATGCAAGAACAATCTATTGTTGGAATTTGGAAAACTCGTTTCAGGAAATGTTGAGTCTTGTCAACTCATTTGAGGCGTGGCTAGCCAAAGATGCTAAACCAATGGTTCCCAACCTTTTCCTCACCATGGGCCCTCTTTAAATGGCCATGGATTATGACCACAGTCCCCGAACACTTGAGATTTAAATGATAACATTTTTTCAAGTCTTCGCAGACCCCCTGTGTTGACATTGCGGTCCCCCTAGGGGTCTGGGGACCCCAGGTTGAGAACCATTGTGTTAAATGAGTCTATGACAATTCACCATGGCCAACTCTCCACGGCCATCTTGCCACAGGACAACTCACTGTGGGACAAGAGTTATACTAATATCAAAAAATTGGTGGAATAGAATCATTAAAGAAAAGATGCAAAAGGAGGGACAGAATGAAATGTAAATGGCAAAAATTAAAATAATTTTTATTTATTTTAAATAATTAAATAGAATTGGTAAATTGTCCCGCAATAAGTTTTCCCATGGCGAGTTGGCCGTGGCAAGTTGTCCTGCAATGAGTTGGCTGTTGTGAGTTGGCCGTGGTGAGTTGGCTGCAGCAAGTTGGCTGCAGCAAGTTGTCCCATTCCCGTGCTGAACCATTTCTTCCCAGCAGTTGGGAAGACACGGAATAACAGGAACCAGAGTGGGATATTCCCATCCAGGTACATTGTACAACAATCTCCATCATATTTCCACAGCAGCATGTTAACTGGCCATGGTAGTTATAGTCTAAAGCAGCTAGAAGATATCAGATTGTGGTAAATGGAGTTATGCAAGTCAGTACATTCGGCCCAAAATACCAAGTCATATTAAAGGCAAGATATGGAATGTCTGCTTTAGCTTGAAACTGATTGGCACAGGAGAACCAAAAAGACATTAGAGGTAATCGTCTACTTACAAGCGCAATTGAGCCCAAGTTTTCTGTTGCCAAGTGAGAGATTTGCTAAGTGAGTTTTGCCCCATTGTATGACAGTTGTCAAGTGAATCACTGCAGTTGTTAAGTTACTAACATGGTTGTTCAATGAATCTGGCTTCCCCATCGACTTTGCTTATTAGAAGGTCACAAAAGGTCATCACAAAACCCCAGGACACTGCAACCATCATAAATATGAGCCCATTGACAAGTGTCTGAATTTTGATCATGTGACCATGGGGATGCTGCACTGGTCATAAGTGTGAAAAACAGTCATAAGTCACCTTTTTTTACTGCCTTTTTTAAAAAAGTAACTTCGAACAGTCACCAAATGAACTGTTGTTAATTGAGGACTACCTGTATAGCTTCTGAACAAAAAACCCTCTTGACTGGAGGGGGTGATACTCAGGACTCTTTTCTCACAATTCCTTCTCTTCAACAGAACAGCTGAAACTTGAAAGAAAATTCAGCCTTTATAACTACCTCAACAAGGAAGCTGCAAGCTTGCAGGGCATTGACGATGCAGCCAACTTCAAAGCTGTGCAGGTATGTGTAATATTATACTCTTTGTGTAAGACATAATATAAATTATATTGGCGTAGAGCAAAAGAAAAACTATGCATACTAGCAGCTAGTAATTATCCAAAGTTGGATTCTTACATTACATATCTGATATTAACACAGTGGAGAAAGTCCAGAAATATTTCACAAGAAGAGTTCTCCACTCCACTACTCGTTGCAGAATACCTTATTGCCACCAGACTTGAAATTCTAGAACTAGAAAACCTTGAATTACGCCGTCTTCGGTCTGATTTAAGCATGGTATATAAAATCATACATTGCAATGTCCTACCTGTCAATGAATACTTCAGCTTCAACCATAACAATACAAGAGCAAACAATAGATGCAAACTCAAGGTTTAATCGCACCAAACTTGATTGCAGGAAATACGACTTCAGCAACAGAGTGGTCAATGTCTGGAATACTCTACCTGACTCTGTGGTTTCTTCCCTAAACCGCAAAAAATTTAACCTTAGACTGTCTACCATTGACCTCACCCCTTTCCTAAGAGGTCTGTAGGGGGCGTGCATAAGCGCACCAACGTGCCTACCGTCCCTGTCCTATTGTTTCTTTTATTTTTCTTATACGTATCCATATATTCATAACTATATTTATCCTTATACCTATTATCTTGTAAGCAATTGACAAACCAAATAAATAACTAAATAAATAGATTGCCAAAACCACACTAACCCTCCCCCCGCCCCCCCACACACACACAAAAGAGAGGGGCACCAGCCAGCTGGTGAAATCAATGATCTGTGGAATTGCAAAACAACTTGGAAGAAAATGAAGGAAGAAATATCCCACCACCCCCAAAAAAACCCCAAAATTTTAATGGGAAACTGACCGTGCCCCATGGTCAGAAAATACTGATTGGTTGTTGCAGAGGAGAAACAGAGAAAAGGGGTAGAAGGAGAATACACTATCCTGAACCAGAGCTTCTTAAACAGAAGCCATTCTGGTACACTGCAACATGCCCTGTAATAACAGGCCCCACTTTTAAAATTATTTTCCTGTGGACCCACAAACTAGTCTCGAGGTCTTTTGAACTCTATGTAACTGAGCAATCTGAGCAATATGTTCTTTTCACTGGGTATTCGGGCATTCCCTAAAAATACCACTTCACTTTGCTTTCTATCTCAGTATTATTAGGCACATACAGCTTTCCTTGCATGCAGAGAGAGGTGAGTTGTGCTCTTTCTGAGTTGTGCTCTTTTTCATGCTCTTCCCTGTGACTTCTTTCATGCAGGATGCCATGAGAGGCATTGGGTTCACACCCTCAGAGATGACAGAAGTGCTGGAGGTGGCAGCAGTTGTCCTCAAACTCGGCAATTTGCAATTTGGAGAGCGATTTCAAGCTGGCGGGACACAAGCTTGTGTTATCCAGAGTGACAAAGGTAAGCAGGAGAGAAGGACCATTTCCAGGGCTACATAGGAACTTGATGGCATCAAATGAAAACTTCTTTTGGGCTTCAATGTTCTGTTGCCTTAACAATCTCATTCCTGGGCACACGACACAGAGAAGCCAGGTTGTCATCACCTTGAAAACAGTTTTGCATTAGACGTTGCCTTGTGGAAAACAGCCAATAATGTAAGGCTCTTAGGGAGGCCATATGTATTTCTCAGATCAATTGTTCCAGAGGAACTTATTCTTCTACTCAAAGCCAAAGAGCTACATCTGCTGTCCCTTCTTTAATATCAGACTAGGCAATATGTGCCATCCATTTTTGAGTTTCTCCAGCCTTGCCTCCAGCAGTCAGTAGAGATGAAGCCAGAGAAACCTGCAACAGTTTGCTGTTGTTATATCTCTGTAGGAGATGACCAGGCTGAGCCCAAGGGAGAGGTTAAACGCGTCATAAGTCATGAATCTCAGTGTGCCTGCAAGAGATCTCAGTCAGCCCTCCTTGAATGCCTTTCTTATCTGCTCTCATTTCTCTTGACCATTAGTTGGTCAGATTCTTGAACAGAGTAAAAAAAAGATAGTACCCAGACAGTACTCTATTCACTAAGCACTTATTCTATGTAAAGAGAAAATATATAAATATTTTTTAAAAAACAATTGTTTTACTATCTGAAGAGAAACTTGCATTTTAAGAGTTCCATTGGGCAACCTATCAAAATGCAGATTCTCTCTGTTCAAACCTTCCTTGCTAGGACTCACTATTGCATGCACTGTTTCCTCCATATTTTACTTCTACAGTGGTACAAGAGATCTGTCAGTTGATCCATCTGGATGAAACGGTACTGGAGCAAGCTTTGTCTTCTCGAACAGTGGAAGCCCATCAAGATAAGGTGGTGACATCCCTGAATGTCTCACAAGTAAGTGTTGAGCGGATTTGTGTACATGAGATCTCTGAAATATGGCTGTTCCTAAGCAGAAGTGTTAGTTGGGATAATTCTGTTAGTTGTGATCATTCTGCTCCATGTTGAAAACTGTGCAGGGTACTCAGCATAACGCATACTTCAAGCATAGGTTCATCTTTTCCAATGTAAAAACAACCGGATGCCTGGCATTTGAAGTTACTCAGATGTTTGGAGGTAACACTATATTTGGATTTAGTTTTCTTCTCCAGAAGAATCAGCAGGCTAATATAAGTTGATTGATAACTTATTCCAGGGAGTCTTTGAAAAGAGAGAGAGAGCCCAGGTAACTTTCATTATTATGTTGTTCTTGAAATATGTTTTACCTTGTTTTAATATGGGTCACTGTATGGTGAGTGTTTTGTTATCTGACCTTAAGAAAAATACAGCCTGACTAATGTGAATTTAATTTAGCTGGACAGGAACTGTTGAATTAATTAGGTGCCGGACAAGCTAATTTGAAGGGTATGAAGGAAGAAAATGGAGAAGAGACAGGACTAAACTGAAATAGCAACTCATCATGAATATGATTTCTTTGGGAAAGAAACACAATTCTTTCAAGTTGAGCTCAACTCCTGGAGATTGCATGTCCACATAGTTTTCTAGGCAAACACACTAGGCTTTGGTTGTCTTCCAGGTTTTTTTTTCTCCTTATTCTTAATATCCAGTGTAGCCTACAGCCAGCCCCTTCACTCTGGAACAGCTGGCCAATTCTAGTCAGCATGGCCCTCATCCTGTTTACTTCCTGGAAGGCAGTGAAAACAGTGGTCTTTGTTAGGACCTTTGGTGAGAAGAATCTCAATTAGACAGACAGTGGCATTAGGGCATTTTGAGATGTTTTTTAAAGTGGAATGTTTGTTATAGCTTTATAATGGTAAACAGGCTTAAATTCAGAGCGACAGCAGCATAGAAACAGCTGTACAGTATAAGCAAACAGGAAAAAATAGGGAACCAAACAATTTATCTGTATCTTTTCTTTTATGTATTCTGAGAGCATTTGCACCAAGACCTTGTGTGTCCAATCACACTTGGCCAATAAAAGAATTCTATTCTATTCTATTCTATTCTATTCTATTCTATTCTATTCTATTCTATTCTATTCTATTCTATTCTATTCTATTCTATGAGAATATTAGTTCTGTATGATAAAAATGGATATCAAGATTCTGCAAATTTTATGGGTATGCAGAGAGGAAGTGATGGAACTAAAATGGCTTTAAATGTAGTTTAAATATGAACAGTAGACACGTCCAATGAATGTTTAAATCTGGAATGATTCTAATCCAAGCTCTAGGGCAGGGACTAATTCCCACACACACACATACACACACACAATTTTTATTCTTTCTTAACTTCTGAATGACTAACCACCAGAGGTGGTATTCAGCAGGTTCTGACCAGTTCTGGAGAACCGGTAGCAGAAATTTTAAGTAGTTCGGAGAACCAGTAGCGGAAATTTTGAGTAATTTGGAATACCACCTCTGACTGGCCCCACTCCCATCTCTTCGCTGCTTCTCGAGTCCCAGCTGATCAGCTGGGTCTTCTTGTGTTGCCCTGCACAGGAGAACGGAGCTGGAAAGCAGGTTATTGGGGTGGGGAGGGAGGATTTTGCAGTAATCTTCCCCCTGGAGTGAGGAGGGAAGGTTTTTTTTTTCCAATATTCTTCCTCTGCCATGCCCACCAAGCCACACCCACCAAGCCAAGCCACACCCACCAAGCCACGCCCACAGAACCGGTAGTAAAAATATTTGAATTCCACCACTGCTAACCACCACTGTCTTTGCTCCTAGGGTTACTATGTACGGGATGCTCTTGCAAAGAACATTTATAATCGTCTCTTTAATTGGCTTATTAACAGGATCAACGAGAGCATCAAAGTGAGTATGCCTCACCCCTACTTCCTAACATATATTTAGATTCCATTCATTATAATTGAATGAGATCTTTTGAGAAAGCTTTCACCAACTTGGTATAGAGCTAACACTTGGAATCTCTAACTGTATGGCCATTGCCTTTTAAGTCAGATTGTAATCTGGGACACCCGGAGGCACTGCATTGGACAAGCATAGCGAGACCATTCTATTAGTCTTCAGCCTTTGTTGAAAAGGCAGGAGGTGCATAGAAATTAAAGCTTTAACCATGGAAAAGAACACAAAGATGCCCCAGTCATACAAAGACAGCTTTTTAAAAGGTATGCAACAGCTGTTATGAAAACAGCAGCATAGCCTAGAAAGATGGGAGAGGTGAGAAAGGAATTAAAAATTGCCCTCTTTGATTCTCTTTGGTATAAGAAGGAGAAACAGCAAAACTTTCAAGATTTTGTTTCAATGCCATATAATAATAGAATAGATTTCTTGATGACATTGTAGGAGAGCAATATCAAATTATGGTGCAAAAAATCAAGAGAAAGGGGACAGAATCTTTTCCAATTAACACATTTTAATAAAAGCCACAAGCTTTTGTGAATTGCAGCTGCATAGGGCAGCATTTGATGAAGTGAACTGCAGCTCACAATACCTTATGGCTTTTAATTACGTTTGTTAATTGAAAAAGGTGTTATTTGATTCCTTCTGAGTGGTTCTTGTGACTTCTGCTGACCTGGGCTGTCTTGAAGATATTAAGACTGCCGTTGCAGGCTTAGTTTACCAGATGGAGAAACTACATTAAGGATCCCCATTAAGGATTCAGAAGTTCCTAACAAGTAGAAAGAAACATTTTGCTGCTCCCTACTGGCTGTTTATGTCACTGAGGGTCTTTGGGCAAGATGCTTCCTTTCAACCTCACCTTCTTCTTAAGGTTGTAGAGAGGACGAAAAATTGGAAAACAACACATTAATTGTTCCTGCTTTCCAGAGGGGCTTCTAATTTCAGGCCCTGGTCTTATTTTTCCTTCTTTTAATTGTGTGAATTGTATAAACCATCTTTCAATATTCAAATCCCTTTCACAATTGGCTAGGAATTGCATTTCAGTGCTGAATGGATAACTCTAGTGCCTTGATGTCAAACCTATGGCACAGGTGTCACGCAGAGCCATTTGTCCTGGCACGTGAGCTACAGGCAAACTTACCTCACTGGGCATGCACGTGCCTTACAGCTGGTTTTCGGCCGGTTTGAGGCCTTTTTCAGCCTCCCAAAGGCTTGAGAAGGGTTCTACAGGCTTTGCAGGCTGAAAACTAGCCCCATTTCATCACTTCCTCTTTTTCTGAAAATACCGGAAGTGACTAAACGGGCTAGTTTTTGGCCTGCAGAAGCCTTCCTCAAGCCCTTGGGAGACCGAAAAAGACCTCAAACTGGCCAAAAATCAGCTGTGAGGCATAGTGCAGGTAAGGGGGTGGTGGGAGTGGGTGGGTGGGTATTGCACAGGCATGTGTAGGGGGCGTGGGGGGTACACGTATTGCCTTCTGGGTGCTGATACACGAGTTTTGGGCACAGGAGCCCAAAAAGGTTATCCACCACTGCTCTAGTGTCTGAATCCCTGAAATGAATCCCACCACTGGTACGGAGCCTACCATGCCATGTCACTTCACATATTGCCACTTGACACCGCCACTTTCTTTATTCAATTTATACAGCCACATTTATCTCATACTTGGCTCACAGTTGAAAACAGAAATAAAAATAAAAACCAACAGTAACAAAAACCAGGAAAAAACAAATTAAAGCAATTAAAAACAATGAACCATTAGCCATAAGATGCAAAACATGAAATGCAAAATGTGGGAGAGTACCTTATGAGTAATATTTCACCAGCTCCATACAACTATGGACTCAGGCCTGGGGACAGAACCCTGTCTTCAGGGTTCCCCAAAAGGCCAATAGGGTTGGGGGCCATTCTAACCTCAATGGGAATGATGTTCCAGAGGGTCGGTGCCATGGCTTCAAACATACTATAATCAGGAGTAGGCTTCTGGGGTTCGCAGGAGTTTGGGAGAGCCCCTAGCTAAGATTCTGTGCAGTTTGAAGAACCTCGAAATCCCATTCCCACCCACCCGACCCCTCCCCTCCCAGGAGTCCCCACGAGGGCCATTTTGGATGCAGGTAAGTGCAGGATGCGTGTGAAGTCTTGGGGAGGGTGAAAAACAGGCCCCCTGGAAGTTCAGAAAGGCTGGAAGTGGGCCTGTTTCCAGCTTCCAGAGAGCCTCCGGAGCCCTCGGAGGCTATTTTCGCCCTCCCAGAGGCTCGAGGAAAGCCTCCGGAGCCCAGGGAGGATAAAAACACCCACCCCCTGCCATGGCGCAGGAGGCCGACTAGGCCACGCCCACCATGGCCACGCCCATCCAGCAACTGGGAAGAGAACCCTTTGCTAAAATTTTTGAAAACCCACCCCTGACTATAATCCTTGCACATTGCTCATGCTGTCAGTGTATGATAGGAGCAATAGCACATCCAGACTGTAGGGACCCAAGCCAGGCAAGTCTCCCATATATGCTGCTTTGCAGCTACTTGGAATAAGATGGAACATAACAATGAAGTGTGGGGTGTTTTTTCCCTTCCATGCTAGAACTGGTACTCCTAATCTGGGTTCAAGATAAAAGCAATGGCCCCGGTTAAAAGAGAAAATTGGGGATACCTTCAGAACATTGGGATTCTTTGAAACTAATCCTCATTTCCACACACACCCCTTCTTCTTAGGTGAAAACAACTGAGCGGAAGAAAGTGATGGGTGTTCTGGATATATATGGCTTTGAGATTTTTCAGGTAAAGATATTCCTGGATTTAATAAAGAACTTCAAATTGGTTTCAGAATTAGCTGAGATTTACTGATGCTTTAAAGCAGTGGTCCCCAACCTTTTTTGTACCAGGGACCGGTTTCAAGCAGAAACACTTTTTCAAGGACTGGGGGGAGGCTTCGGTTTCCTCCCGCCTCGTTCCTCTCTCAGTCGCTCTCTCGCTGCTCCACCAGCCCAGGAAGAAACTGCTTCAAAGAAGCCGGGGTGGCTTTTCCTGTCGCCGCAGCTCCTCCGAGCGCCCGTTTCCCCCACCCCGCCCGCCCGCAGCGTTCAACCAGTGCTCCGTTCTGCCTGCCTGCCTGCCTGCCTTAGTTTCTGGTTGTTTGGGAGCAGCTTCGGCTGAGAATAATAACTATTCGCCTCTTTTACTCAGCCGAAGCTGTTCCAAATCAACCATTAACGAAGGCAGGCAGGCAGGCAGGCAGAACGGGGCACTGAATTGAACCACGCTCGGGCGGGCGGGGTGGGGGTAAACGGGCGCTTCGGAGGAGCTGCGGCGACAGGAAAAGCCACCACCCCCCTGGCTTCTTTGAAGCAGTTTCTTCCTGGGCTGGTGGAGCAGCGAGAGAGCGACTGAGAGGCGGGAGGAAACCGAAGCCGCTGAGCCAGAGAGCAGGACAGGCTTCGGTTGCTTCCTCCCTCTCCTTCTTTCATTTGTGTCCTTGATCCCCGATCCCAGCAGCATTCACCGAAGGCAAAGAAAGCCGCCATTTTTTTTAAAAAAATAAATTCTTTGCGGCCCGGTACAGAGTGCTCCACGGCCCGGTACCGGTCCGCGGCCCGGTGGTTGAGGACCCCTGCTTTAAAGTGTGTGGGTCTGTGTCTGTGGGCCTGTGTGTGTGTGTGTATCTGAAAAACATCACATCACAAAGGATTCAAATATTCCAAACTAATTTAGGTCATGTTCTGATGTATACTTGCTATGAGAACCTGTCAATTTTAGCAATAGTACAACCTGCAATCACACATCCTACATCAGGGGTCTTCAAACTTGACAGCTTTAAGACTTGTGGACTTCAACTCTCAGAATTCCTCCTCCAGTCATGTTAGCTCAAGAATTCTGCGAGTTGAAGTCCACGAGTCTTAAACTTCCCAAGTGTGAAGACCCTTGTCCTACATGCTAGCTTCTTTTGAAATGAATCATATTTCCCTATATTTATACAATATGAATGGTGGGTATTGTTTATGTGGGAGGTTAGCTAGCTATGTTTGAATTGTAGAAAGCATTTGTAAAAGGAGCCTTTGCAAAGCGCGCTGGTGTGAGAAAAACACCCCACTTCAAAGCACCAAAGCAGCCTTGTCCTCAGAAAGGGACAAGGGTTTTCCTACTTTCAGAGAAGCTCCTACCTGTTTGCATACTTGTACATGCAAGGCACTTCCTGGACATGAACAGAAGGCTGTTGTGTGCTCTTGTATTGTTGTAGTTGAGGCTGAAGTAGTCATTGACTGGTAGGACATTGTAGCAGATAATTTTGTGTGCTACGCTTAAGTCCAACCGTAGGTGGCGTAGTTCAAGGTTGTCCAAGCCCAAAATCTCAAGCCTGGTTATTTAGGATATTCTGTTGTGAGCAGAGGAGTGTAGTACTCTTCTCATGAAATACTTCTGGACTCACTCAATTGTATTAATGTCCGATATACAGTGCAGATTCCAGATTGATGAACTGTATTCGAATATTGGTTTAGCAAAAGTTTTGTATGCTCTAGTTAGCAATTCAATAATTCCAGAGGAGAAGCTTTGTAAGATTAGATTTACAACTCTTAATGCCTTTTTGGCAATGCTGTTACAGTGAGCTCTGGTGCTTAGGTCATTTAATATGAGTACTCCAAGGTCCTTGACAGAGTGAGGATTATCAACGAGGTCATATCTACCTAGTTTGTATTTGGTGTACTGTTTACCAATGTGTAGGACAGAGCATTTGTTGGTCAAGATTTGGAGTTGCCAGATGTTTGACCATTCAGACACATAATCAAGGTCGCTTTGAAGGACAGTAGCATTGTTGGTGTTGAATAGTTTTACATCATTGGCAAAGAGGACGCAGTTGCTTATAAGGTGACAGTAGTTTGTCATGTACTACTGAATCAAAGGCTTTGCAGAAGTCTATGTAAATTGCGTCTACAGCTTTACCCTGGTCAAGTAGAGTAGTCCATAAGTTTTTGCAGTATAGGAGTTGAAGATTGCTGGACAATTTTTTCCTGAAACCAAATTGTTTTTTGGAGAATAGGTTG
The DNA here is from genome assembly GCF_049901735.1 of Notechis scutatus. NCBI lineage: Eukaryota > Metazoa > Chordata > Lepidosauria > Squamata > Elapidae > Notechis > Notechis scutatus. The sequence continues at coordinate 339,930,098 of NC_142009.1, read as the reverse complement.
TTTGACTCTAAGTGGAGGGTGATGAATTGGTTAATGATTGATTCCATGACTTTGCACGTGACACAACACAGTGAGATTGGTCTGTAGTTTTCATGCCCACAAGAGAGTAATTCTAGCCTACCTTAAATTCCATTAATTCTTATCTACCATCAGTTAACTTTGATTTAGGACAGGGGTCTTCAAACTTGACAGCTTTAAGACTTGTGGACTTCAACTCCCAGAATTCCTCCTCCAGTCATGTTAGCTTGGGAATCCTGGGAGTTGAAGTCCATAAGTCTTAAACTTGCCAAGTTTGAAGACCCTTGACAGGATTTCAGATTCTTGTAGAGCACATAAACTTGCAATAAACATTTATATTCATTTAGTGCCTGGACTTTTCCCATGTTTGACAGTTCCTTTTCCAATAAAATTCTTTGGCCACACAGGCAATCAGGCTTGTTGAACTAAGTAGAACTTTAAATGTTTTATAAGACCTCCTCGCTACACAATAGGTTACAAGTTTAGCCTATTGACTTTGATTTTTGATATTTGTCTTGTCTCTTCTTCCCAGGATAACAGTTTTGAACAGTTCATTATCAATTACTGTAATGAGAAACTGCAGCAGATCTTCATCCTGCTCACCTTAAAGGAGGAACAAGAAGAATACATTCGTGAGGTAGCCAATTATTTTGTTTCTGGGTCTGGTTCACTGATAGAAATATTCATATTCTGTGGCCCCCCAAAAGACCAAGTAATCCAGATGTGCTGAGGTCCTCCTTAAACTCAAGGTTAAATGGAATATTTAAAAAATAATAATCTGGGGTTCTGGTAGATTTTACACAACAGAGGAAATGGCAGAGTTGGCTAAATTGGTGATACAAAATGAAGTAATATCTGCAGGACAAATACATTTTAGAGTATTGTAGTCCATCATGGAGAGCCAGTTTGTTCTACAAGGTAATCCTCATTTACCTTGTTTAGTGACTTTTCACAATTACAGCTGTGATGAAAAGGTATGAACAATCCTCTCATTTATTTTTTTAAGAACAGTTTTATTAAAAGTTTTCAAAAAGATTAAAAACCCATATGAACTATTAAATATAACAAAAAAGGAAATTGAGAAATCACTCAGCTAAACTAATTCCTACAACACTGTCAAACTATTTACTAAGACTGTATTACTATTATTCTTCTCACCCTTCCTATTACCTATCTCCTTCTACTTATGACTATAACCATGTTGCTTGTATCTTTACAATTTATATTGTTTTATTTGGTTTCCTAGTATGATTTTGATTGCTTATTTAGTATCCTATGACTAGCACTACAGTAAGTGTTGTATCTTATGATTCTTGATGAATGTATTTTTATGTACACTGAGAGCAGGGGTGGGATCCTACCGGTTCAGTAAGCGCTCGGTTTGTAATCAACCACAAGAAACTAAATTCCTGGGCAATTCTGGAGCACCAGTGGGTGATCTCCTGATTTCTCCTTTCTCCGGCAAACTTTGCTTCGGATCTAGAGGCAGCTGATCAACCAGGAGTTGGTATCAAGAGTTTCTCCCTGCCATGTCTCTGCCTTGGTCAGGTGGCTTAAGAGTTTTCCACACACATTGTAATAAGCAGTACCATAAGACTTCCTTCCATTGCTGATGTAACTTTTTTTTTCTCCCAACCAGGGCATTGCTTGGACCCACGTGGATTATTTTGATAACAGCATCATTTGTAACTTGATTGAAGACGTAAGTTGCTTTCAAAACAAGAGAGGGTGAAGCAGGGGTAATGGCAGTATCAGCCAAATCTATTATTTTTGTTGGTGCCTGTAGAGTGTCCAGAGTCTTTGGAATGTGTTGCAGTGTTGGTACTCTGACTAGAGAAACCTGGATGCAAATCTGCATAAATCATTGGAAATGTGATCACTCACACCCTTATTCCCCAACCTTAGCATCCTCCAGATATGGGCATTCAATCTTCAGAAATAGTCATGCCAGTTGGGGAAGTTTGGATACCTATGTCCAGGTTGGGGGATACTGGCTTAGAATCTATGATAAAATAACTTTGAAAAATTGATGGGGAAGATTTTCTAGCTGTCTGTGAGCCCCCACCCCACTCCAAATCTCTCCATAGCTCCAAGGAGCCCCTATCAACAACATGTAGTGTGGTCTGCAGCAGGGGTCGCCAACCTTTTGGACCTCAGGGACCACCAAATTCATAATTTTAAATCCTGGGGACCACTAATATGAATTTTGACTGATGGTGGTTTGCTGACGTTGGGGTTTGTGTGTGTGTGTGTGTGTGTGTGTGTGTGAGAGAGAGAGAGAGAGAGAGAGAGAGATCATCTAACCTCTCTCCCTCTCTCTCTCTCTCTCACACACACAAACACACAGAGGCAGGGGTGGGATTCAAATTTCTTAGTCTGTTCTGTGGGTGTGGCCTAATTTGTGGGTGTAGCTTGGTGGTCATATGACTGGCTGGGCATGGCTTATATGTAAATATTATAAATATTTATATAAATATTGAATTTTTGTATATAAAAAATGCAACTTTTACCCAAAATCAGGCAAAGCAGGCAGGCAGATTGAGTTGCTCACAGAATCATTCAGAGATCTATCTATCTGCCATCGGCTACCTGAGTCTGCCACATAAAATTTGCTTGCAGTGAGTCTGCACTGAATAATAGAAGCTTCAGTCCTAAGGAAGGTTTGGCTCTGCTTAAAAGCAGAGTAGAAGATCTAAAGACTAGCTAGAAAGCAAGAAATAAAATGATTTCCTGCTTTCTAGCTAATCTAAATCTCCTGGCACAGCAGAACAGCTGACAGTCGGGGGGAAAAAAGGAAAAATAGCAACTTAGCAGGCAAGTTTGCTAGGTAAGGAGTGAGTGGGCAGGGAGGGTTCCTGCGGGCCATGTGGGGTGCGCAGCCTTGTGTTCCCACGCAGCCTGGATTAATTGCTTTGGGGGATGCTCTGTGGATGACGTTTCTCTGCGAACCACCAAATTTTTCTCACAAACCATCAGTGGGCCGCAGCTCACCGGTTGGCAACCGCTGGTCTGGAGAGCTGCAGGGTATTGATTTTTTCAAATATCACCACTGCCTTGTTTTTCTGATGTTTTGGACAATTGTTCATACTGTGCAAGGTCAGGAGTGAAAAAAATATGGGGAGAGCAGCATGGTAATTGATACTTCTTTTAATAGAATAAAAGTGGAATTCTAGCTATGTTGGATGAAGAGTGCCTTCGCCCTGGAGAAGTGAATGAAGAAACATTCCTGAACAAACTTAACCAGGTCTTTTTGAAACATCAGCGCTATGAGAGCAGAGTTACCCAGAATGCCAAGCACATCATGGATACCAGCTTGCCTGTCAACTGCTTTCGAATCCAACACTATGCTGGAAAGGTAAGTTGTGTTGGGAGTCCTTCTCAGTTCTTGGAAGCAAAGAAGGAAGAGCAAAGGAAGACCACTGAGTCTGGGGGTGCAGGGCAGATGAGCCTAGTTTTCTAAACTTGGATCTCTTTGGAAATGTTCTCAATATTATTAATGATATGATCCATAGCACTGTAAAACTAATTAAAAGAGTTCAGTCAGGGAAGTTAAATGAATATTTTTTGTTAGGACTGAAATGCAAGCCAGGTAGGAATCTTTCAAGGATAGATAACAAAATGTATGGTGTAACTCAGGAATTTAGAATGAGTAAGAACTCATACATTTGTAGATACGCATACATACTCATTAAAATATTTCTCTTTGTGGGTGAATACCGTGTTTCTCATATAATAAGGCCGGGTCTTATTTTTTTTTGAGCCCTGAAAAAATGGCTAGGCCGTCTTTTCGGGGGTGACTTAATTCCCCCCCCCTTGCATCTTCAGGCGGGCGGGCAGCGATGGCTTGGATGTTGACCTCGGCGTTGGTGGGGCACTTCGCATCGGGGTCAACGCAGGCAGCACCATATCCGGGTGTGCAACAAAAGTACTTCCTAACGGCAAGCCCCCCCCCATTCCCCCCCATTTCGCATGTTTTAATATAGGCCTTAATTTGGGGGGAGGGGCTTAATTTCATTTCATGCCTATAAAACATGCTGGGACTTCCTATTGGGGGAGGCCGTATTGTTGGAGAAACAGGGTAATACTATGCAACATACAGAATAACAATAAAGAATAGTAAACAAATAAAGTAAAGGCAAGAGATAATAAAGAAGGGATTTCAATCAAATGGAACCAGGAGCATATGGTTATAGTGGTATAGTTACACAAACTTTATTATCTCCAGTTTCATTAAAAATGGGATAAGACACAGGAATTATGTACCAGGAACAAAACTCATAGTCATGGAAACCAGATAAGGGCTAGTTTATCATAGAAACAGACACCGTTTGGGGAGCGGGAACAAATTTAGAAATCTGAGAGCACTTTCATAAAAATGGCTGCTATGGGTACCTTGTAAACTGGCAAAATTACTGACATGGTAAGTCAGAAAACAATGCTCCCATTTACCAGAAAGTAGGTTCCCAGGATGTTCTCCACCCCCTGGGCTCCTTAGTGGGATTCCCAGGCATAATAACAAATAATAAATAAATGCTAAAAGCAGATAGATTGCTTTGCAGCATAGAGAAATGCGTTGTGAGACCCCCCTTTAGGAAAAATGATGAACAGAGTGGTGGGCCTAAGCCAGAACATTTAGTAAGTAACCATCTTATGGTCTCAACATGATGCTTCCTTTCCATGTGTCTCCTAAACAGAATGCTAGATGAAGCACCGTGCCTGCCAAAGGGCATGTCTAAAGCCAGTCTCTCCCATAGGTAACTTACAACGTGACTGGATTCATTGAGAAGAACAACGACCTGCTCTTTCGAGACCTGTCACAAGCCATGTGGAAGGCCAAGCATGCCCTATTACGCAGCCTCTTCCCTGAAGGTGACCCCCAAAAAGCCTCACTCAAGCGCCCACCTACAGCCGGTTCTCAGTTCAAAGCCTCTGTGTTCACCCTCATGAAAAACCTCTATTCCAAGAATCCCAATTATATCAGGTAACGAATGCCTACTTCAAGGTGAGGAACTCCAAGTAGGATTGAATCGCATTGGGCTTTAGCTAAACGTATTGACTAGTTTATATTGTCTCAACAAGGCTCTGCTCATGTTCCCTATGCTGTCAGGTGTATCAAGCCTAACGATAACAAGAGGCCGGCTGTTTTCACCGATGGGCTGGTCCGAGCACAGGTGCGCTACCTTGGGCTGTTGGAAAATGTGCAGGTCCGGCGGGCTGGCTATGCCTTTAGGCAGGCTTATGAGCCATGTCTGGAACGTTATAAGATACTCTGCAAGGAGACCTGGCCGCATTGGAAAGGAAGTGGAAGGTAGGTCAAAGTCCTGTGCTGGAGTTGTTGTTCGCAACAAGCGGATAACCTTCAGTATTCAGCAGAAGGTCCAAAGGGTGAAAGCCAATGGTTTAATACTGTATAATGCGCCTCAAAGGAATATTGAAAAGTTGTGCCGAACAGATCCAGTTGCAGAGAACACGACAGGTAGTCCTCAACTTACAGCAGTTCATTTAGTCACCGTTTCAAGGTACAGTGGCACTGAGGTGGTTCGCCGGCAGCAGGTGCAGACGCTGAGGTTTCGGAGAGCAAGGACTCAGATGAGGGGCCTGCGTGTGATGTAGGGATGGGGCCAGGACCATCAGGGAGTGGAGTGCTGCCTTTGGAGATTGTGGAGGCTGGCAGCAGTGATGAAGAGGACCCTGAGGAGCCTGTGCCCAGTGTGCATGCGCGCAGGGCTGCTTGTAGCAAAGAGCAGCTGCAGCAGCATGGGCGACTCGGGAGTAAGGCTGCAAGGTAATGGCCCCTCCCTTAAGAGATAAAAGCCAGCCTGAGAAACTGGGATTCTTTGCAGGAAGCAAAGAAGTTCTTGCACTTCAAGCCTTCTGGAAGTTTGGACTATTTTTGTTTGTGTTTGACGACTTTTTGTTTGGAATATTTCTTGGCAACTTAATCTAGTGCTTTTGGCAGCCATGCACAACCTTGGCAAGGCTTGTTTTTATCAGAGACAATTACAGTAGTTTTAATAGCCTTTTAACCGTAAATTAACGGAACTCACAGAGAAGCATTAAAAGGTTTTGCTTTTATCTCTGTTTGGTGTTTGTTTACTTGGAATAAGGTCTGGGTCAGAACAGGCACTGAAAAAGGTGACACGACCACTTTTCATACTTGCAACTTTTGTAGCGGGCCCCATGATCATGCGATATAAATTCAAGCACTTGGCAACTCGTTCATACTTACGACGGTCGCCGTGTCTCAAGGTCACGCAATCCCCTTTTGCGACCTCCTGCCAAACCAAGTCAATGCCGAAACCAGGGTCACTTAACCACCATGGTACCGATTGATCAGCTGCAGTGATTTGCTTATCAACGGTGGCAAGAAATGTCGTAAAATGGGACAGGGACTCACTTAAACGAATGTCTCACAACAACAGAAATTTGGGTCTCAATTGTGGCCGTAAAGTCGAGCACTACCTGTACTCTAGGCAGGAGTCTCTATAAAGACTCTGTCTGGGGAATTGAGACTCCATCTGGGGAGTTTGATTGGTGGTGGGATAACCAATACTGCTTTGTATTTGGCATAGAAACTGTGGCCATCCTGCTGTTCTCCAAACCAGTGACCACAGCATTTATTTGCCTACTTCAGCAATATCTGATCCAATGGTGGGATTCAATTTTTTTTACTACCGATTCTGTGGGCGTGGCTTGGTGGGCGTGGCAGGGGAAGGATAACTGTAAAATCTCCGGTCAGAGGTGGGATTTGCCGGTTCTCTGAACTACTCACATTTTCCACTACCGGTTCTCCAGAACTGATCAGAACCTGCTGAATATCAACCTCTGATCTGATCTCTTCTCCTTTCTGGTACAGGGATGGTGTTCAAAGTGTCTTGAGCAGTTTGTCCATTGACCCCAAAGAATTGGCCTATGGACACACCAAGATTTTCATCCGAAGCCCATCCACGGTGAGCTAATGGTACTTCAGGGCAACGGAGGCTGAAGAGGTCAAGATTGCTATGCTAATTAAGAGTAAAAGGAAAAGAAGATTTTGCTTGTGGGACTAAGCTGGATAATTCCTCACTTTTAATTTTCTAATTGAAAGCAAGGATTTTAAATGCCTCCTAAATATATGCCTGTGCAGCTAATCCATTTTTTTACCTTTATATTCTCTCGCGTCACACACTTTCCTTGATTGCTGCTGTTGCTTCCTCTTTCTTTTGATTCCACTAGTGTATTGATTTGCTCATCATTGTAGGATGCGCTCAACCAGATTTGGCTGTTTAATTACATACTGAGGAAAAAGAAAGAGCAATTGAAACAAATGTTTTGGAAAATCTAAAGTATATCACTGCTTCCTGCTGAGTCTTATCAATCCCTTACTAAAACAAAACAAAAAAATAACGGCAAAGCCTTCCTTCCCACTTGCTCTTCCAGTTCTTTGGGAATTTATTGTAGTTTTCTAAAGTTTACATTAACTAACCTACAACTGAGCTAATGAAAGGAGTGGCAACACCTACTCAATCTTGACTACCCTAGAGCGATAAACAAGATCAGATTAGCTGGGTTGGAACCATCAAGAAATCCCAAGGCTGCAGACCAAACAGCGAAATCAAAAAAGCATTTCATAAGAAAGCAGTGGCAAAATCCCTTCTGGCCCATGCCAAGAAAACTGCATGAAGGTGTTGAAGGAGATATTACAGGTAGTCCTCAACTTACAACAGTTCATTTAGTGACCATTACAACGGCATTGAAAGATGTGACTTATGACCGTTTTTCACACTTTAGGACCATTGCAGCATCCTCTTCGTCACATGATCATTGCCATTTCGGATACTGGGCAACTGACTCACATTTACGATGGTTGCCATGTCCCGGGAGGATCACGTGATCTCCTTCTGGGACCTTCTGGCAAGCAAAGTCAATGGGGAAAGCCAGATTCACTTTACAACCATGTTACTAACTTAACGATTGCAGCAATTCACTTAACGACTGTCCAGGACAAAGGTCATAAAATGGGCAAAGGTCATTTAACGAATGTTTCACTTAGTGACAAAATTTTGGGCTCAATTGTGGTCGTAAGTCGAGGACCACCTGTAATACTGGAAATGTTTACTTGAAAAAGGAAGAAGAAAAAAGAATGTGTTGAGGAGAGAAGAGGCTTATCATTCCTAAACAATGATAAAGGTGACGTTTTGAAGGAAATAATCTTCCGATCCTCACAATATTCATGAGATTCTCGAGACAAAACCCACAAAGAATAGGACCCACTGACATTTAACCAATTAGGCTTAGTACAGGTAGCTCTTAACTTATGGTTGTTTGTTTAACAGTTGTTTGAAGTTACAATGGTACTGAAAAAAAAGTAACTTACAACAGGTCCTCACAACCCTCACAGCATCCCCACAGTCACATGGGGTACTTGGCAACTTATGCCAGTTACAGCATCCTGGTTTGTGTGATTTGCATTTATTACCTTTCTGGGAGGTTTCCGACAAGCAAAGTCAATGGGGAAACCTGGGTTTACTTCATGACTAGTGTGATTCACATAACCGTGTTAAATATAGTCGTAAAATCAGGCACAGCTCAGCGACAGAGGTTCTGGTCCCAATTGTGGTCCTAAGTCAAGGACTACCTGTAAAATGCTACCTGTACTCAAACCTCAGTCTACCTTGGTGACTTTCCAACCTTCTTTACAGCTTTTTGATTTGGAGAGGAGACGCCAGCAGCGAGTACAGGAGTTGGCTGCCTTAATCCAAGCAGCTTTCCGGGCATGGAAGTGTCGTAAGAATTACCAAGAGATGCGCAGGAGCCAGATCCTTATTTCGGCTTGGTTTCGGGGCCAAAGAGTAAGAAGCAAACAGACACAGAGTTGTATATGTTTAGCTGCTTTTGATAAGCGAACTCTACTGATTTTGGTGCAGAGAGTGCAGAGAAGAGCAACAAAGATGATTAAGGGACTGGGGATTAAAACATATAAAGAGCAGTTGCCGGAACTAGGTATGTCTAGCCCAGTGGTGGGATTCAAATTTTTTTACTACCGGTTCTGTGGACGTGGCTTGGTGGGCGTGGCAGGGGAAGAATACTTTAAAATCTCCAGTCAGAGGTGGTAGTTCCTGGTTCTCCGAACTACTCAAAATTTCCGCTACCGGTTCCCCAGAACTGGTCAGAACCTGCGGAATGCCACCCTTGGTCTCGTCTAATGAAAAGAAGGACTAGGGGGAACATGATTGCAGTGTTCTGATATCTCAAAGGTTGCCACAAAGAAGAGGGAGCCAACCTATTCTCCAGAGCAGGACAAGAAGCAATGGGTGGAAACTAATCGAGGAGACAAGCAACCTAGAACTAAGGAGAAATTTCCTGATGGTTAGAACGATTAATCAGTGGGACGGGTTTGCCTCCAGAAGTTGTGAATGCTCCAACACTGGAAGTTTTAAAGAAGAGATTGGATAACTATTTGTCTGAAATGCTATAGAGTCTCCTGCCTGAGCAGGGAGTTGAACTAGAAGCCCTCCAAGGTCCCTCCCAACGCTGTTATTCTGGTTGTGCAAGGGTCTCTATGGCAGCTCAGCTTAAAGTCTTTGTGTAGCCTTTGCCCACAAGGACCAGTGCCAGATCCACCCAACTGCACTAAACTTTCTTGGGTGTGTACCTCTGTTAGGATTTACCTTCTGTGCTGAGAGCAGCCTCCAGAAATTATTGAAAGTTTGCTTAGTGGCAAGATATGGAGAATATGCATCCATCTCCCACTGTCGCATGGGGATAGAACAGGAAAGGGCAACATTTTAGGGGCTACAGACCATATTCTATTAATGTGATTAATTTCAGTAACAGGACTAGACGGGCAGGATGTCATATGTACTGAAGTTATAGTGTGTGCTTTTCCTCTCCCTTTTCATGTTGAAAAACCATATAAAACTGCACTTCTTGTACAAAGCCGATGGGTTTTTGAGGCTGGGGGTGGGATTCAGTAGCCATATGATATCCAATAGGCTGATGATCTCACACGCATGTGGGACAGAACTTCTGCCAGGGTGAAACTAAGCCAATGTTGGTATGCACAATATCTTTGGCTACTATGCATGCGGATCAAACAAAAACTGGTTTGCCTACTATCTGTTACTTTTATCTCTCTAGTAAAGTAGACATTTTATTTTGCAGGAAAGGAAGAAATATTTAAAAATGAAAATGTCGGCTATTCTTATTCAGGCCTATATCCGAAGTTGGAAGGTAAGGAATTGTGTCATGGATATAGCCAAGCACTTAAAGATTCTGGGTTCAATGCAAAGTTAACACTTGTAATTAAGAAATGTGTTCCTAAATTTACTTTTATTCACCTTCTTTCATATTCAACCATTACAGAACAAAATCTTCCAAGATGTGCAATCAAAGTATTCTGTTCTTTTGATTATAGTCAATATAGGAGAGTCTTTTGAATTCTGCTACCTTTTAGATATCCTAAACATAATGTTCCTAGTTTTTACCAAGATGCTAACTAGAAGAATGAATAAATAAATTTTCATACAATTTCCTGGATATTGATAACTTATGTTTTTGAAATATCTATGCAACCCACAGATGTACAGTAAATAACTCTGCAGAATTTCAGAGCAGAACTAGATGTAATATGTGATGTTCATTTGTCTATGACATTAATAGAAATGAACAAACAACTCAATCCCCCCACCATCTGCTCCATACACAAGAAATGATATGGGAAATGGATATCACAATTGGTGCAGGGCTGGAGCTAATGTGATGATTGTGCTAGATAAAATATGCAGCAGGGTTTTGTTGATTGTATAGAAAACCTTGGTTATTCCTGGGTTTTTCAGTGATACCTTCAGTTCTATTTTCATAATTTGAAGGGCCTTAGAATCCTATTTCCCATTGCCTATGATATTTGAATTGGTGGGAACCTATCACTAAAGCAGGAAACAGAAATGGGTAACGATGAAGGGAATGAGAGCGATTTTCAGAGACCTCGAGCCATTTCCAAATCACAATAAGATTTCATGCTATCAAAAGAAATTGCAAAATGCCAAACCTGAGGTGAGGAAAATGAAACCACTGCTTCAGCCACTGGCTCAATATACTGTACTCAATGACAGGCTTCCAGTTATACTATGCTGCCCACATCTTAGGAAAAGTCCTTTCTTTTTTTTCTGAAACTTGGTTTCTATAATACTTAGTTGCTCCTGTACACATCTTTAGGTGAATTCATATGAAGTGGCAATACAGTTTATATCACACAATGCTATACTTGCAAATGTCCCATCTGAAAAATGTAGTTTGCTCCATAGTGGAGAAGAGTCTTATCATATGTACCAACTTATTCATTATTTCTTTCCAATTAACAAATTGTCGGTCTTTCAAATGGTTAATATATTATGTTTCATTAATTATGTTTTAATTATGTTAATAAATAATTTATATTTCTAATACATATTTATAATATATATTTATATTTGTAATATATATTCTACAATATTATCTATCTATATAAAATTATTTATTTTTATACATTAAATTAACATAATTAAACATATTAGGTTTTATTATGTTAATTTAATTAGCATATGAAGAACGATTGCAGAAATTAGGTATGGCTAGTCTAGAGAAAAGAAAGACTAAGGGTGATGTGATAGCAGTGATGATTCCAGTATTTGAGGGGCTGCCACAAAGAAAAGGCAGTCAACTTATTTGCCGAAGCACCAGAACACAAGGCAAGAAACAACGGATGGAAACTGATCAAGGAAAGAAGCAACCTGGAATTAAGGAGAAACTTCCTAAGAGTGAGGACAATTAACCAGTGGGACAGCTCGCCTTCAGAAGTTGTGGGTGCTTCATCACTGGAGGTTTTGAAGAAAAGATTAGAGAGCCACTTGTCTTAAATTGTATAGGGTCTCCTGCTTGAGCAGGGGGTTGGACTAGAAGACCTCCATGGTCCCTTCCAGCTCTATTCTGATTGAAGGCTGTGCATTGTGAAAACTCTGTTTCTGAAATATTGAGGGATGTGCTTCTTGACATTTACTTATGAACCAAATCTATCACTTAGGTTAGAAAGAAAAGCTGGTTTTAATTGTTTCTTTTTCTTTTCTGGGCCTTTGGAATAAAAGTAGATCTGTGGCTTTTGAAGTGAATTTTAACATAAATCTCTAGTTGACAGGTCCACTGTGTCACAGTTTACACAACAAGGAGTCCTGTGGCACCTTAGAGACCAATTACTAGAACAACAGACTCAAAGCAATCTATGAAAATGGAATCTGCTCACTGTCTCTCTTTTTCTATGGGCTCCTTCGGGTTTCTTATCTATCCTTTCCCTTCCTCTACAGTCTCGTAAACTCCTGCGAGAGTTAAGGCAACAGAACTGTCGTGCTCAGGCTGCCACCACCATTTCTGCTTACTGGAAAGGTTACCAGGTATGGCTGGAGAACATGCCTAGATCTCAGCACAGTGGCCATGATTAGCCCTCCCTTATTCATACCTCTTAGTTAATTCTCTGTTTTCAGGATAAACCTAAACTACTCTTCTTTACTGAATTCTTCTGCATGAATTAGAATTAACTCTTGCCTTTGTAACACAGCTATCTTGAACGTTGCCTATTGTAGTAGTATAACATGAGTACCAATTGACTTTCCCAAGAATTTCTCCCCTTATGGCACGGGTGTCAAACTTGATTTCATTGAGGGCTGCATCAGGGTTGTGTTTGACCTTGGGGGTGGGGGGGCAAGGCCATCTCGACGTTACTCATGTCAGGAGCACCTGTGGTGGCCAAGTGCTAAGACAGGCCTTTCTTCAGACCCACCTTTCCTCTCATTATAATTTTCCTTCCTTCCTTCCTTCCTTCCTTCCTTCCTTCCTTCCTTCCTTCCTTCCTTCCTTCCTTCTTTCCTTCCTTCCTTTCTTCCTTCCTTCTTCTTCTTTTTCCTTCCCTCTTCATTCTCCTTTCTTCTTCCTTACACTCTTTCCTTCTTTTTCCTTCCTTGCTCTCTTCCTTTTTTTCCTTTTTTCTTTCCTCTTTCCCTTTCTTCTTTCCTGTTCCTTCTTGGATACTCAAATGCAAAAGGGGAAACATTTCTCCTTTTGTTTTTAGTTAGTTTCTGCCAGTGAAAACAGAGCCGGGGTGTGTGTGTGTGTACTGCTCAAGACACTTCGAACACCATAACTGTACCAGAAAGGAGAAGAGATCAGATCAGAGGTTGATATTAAGCAGGTTCTGATCAGTTCTGAAGAACTGGTAGTGGAAATTTTGAGTAGTTCGGAGAACCAGCAAATACCACCTCTGACTGGAGATTTTACAGTTATCCTTCCCCTGCCACGCCCACCAAGCCACACCCACAGAACTGGTAGTAAAAAAAATTGAATCCCACTACTGTTGTGGCCCTCCCGAGTACCATTTTCACTGGCAGAGGCACCATGGGCCGGTCCTTTGTTGTTTCCAAGGCAGCCCTGTGGGCCAGATCTAAATACTGCCCGGGCTAGATCTGACCCCTGGGCCTTGAGTTTGACAGCTCTGCTTTATGGGAATCTGTGTGGTACGTTAAAAGATATAACGTTGCAGGAGAAGTTGCTTCCACATTCACAAAATCTTTTTCCCAGCTTTCTGAAAGAAAAGGCAAAAGGGACATCCACATATATTTATATTAGTACCATGCAGATTAATAGTCATCCCTTTTTTTGTTCTCTGATGTTCTGGCTTGGTGGAGGGTATACTTTTTTTTTTGTTTTTGAGATCCTATCTTCTTTCCTGTCACCCCTCATATATTCATGTAGTCCTCAAGTTACAACCCTTTGGTTAATAACCATTCAAAGTTACAGTGGTGCTGAAAAAAGTGACTAACAACCAGTCTTTGCACTTATGACTGTCACATCCTCGGAGTCATGTGATTGACCCTTGGCAAAAGGCATGAACTTACAAAGTTTGCAGCATCCTGGAGTCATGCAATTACCATAGGTAACCTTCCCAGGGGCCTTCCAACAAGCAAAGTCAATGGGGGAAGATGGATTCACTTAATGCCTGTGATTCACTTAGTGGCTATGGTGATTCGCTTAATGACCATGGCAAAAAAGGTTGTAAAATCACTAAATGACTGCATCACTTAGCAACAGAAGTTCCGGCCCCAGTTGTGTTTGTAAATTGAGGACTATATAGTACAATTCCCACAATGGCCCAGAGAATGAAACGAGGAAACAAGGCAACTAGGTACCTACTTCCAGAACTTTAGAACTGTGCAAGAATGTGCCTTAAAAAAAATAAGACCAACAGATGTAAATATTATATACAAGAGCCAAAAGGAAGAAACAATTGTTCAGTCCTGTATTGTATGTTTTGTGCACAAAGTCACAGATTCAACTACCTGGTGATTCACAGATTCAATTATCCAATAAGAAATCGTAGCAGATAAAGATCAGAGAGCAGATAACATCAGAAAGTATGAATAAAAAGTTTGTCCATAGTGTTGCTATAACATGAATGTTGCTAACACATATTTATCCTCCTCACAGACAAGGAAGGAGTATAAGAAATATTTCCGCTCTGGGGCCTCTGACCGTATTGCCAATTTTGTTTACCGAAGACTGGTAAGTATCTCCGGGAATGACTTCAAAGTGAAAAATAACTAGCAAAAAAAGTCTATTGAAAAAAAATCTGTTGAACCATAACTAGCCAAAAAAAACAGTCTAGGACAGTGATGGCGAAACTTTTTGTTGTGGTGTGCTGAAAGCGCGCACGCCGGCACCCACAATACAATGCGCCCCCCCACACACACACGTGCAACACCCCTGCCCTGCCCCCTTATCTGCACTGCTCATGCGCGCACCTCCCAGCTGATTTTCGGCTCATTTGAGGCAGTTTTCGCCCTCCCAGAGGCTCAAGAGAAGCCTCTGTAGGCCGGGAAAAAATGGGCCTTCCAGAAATACCGGAAGTACCTGATTTCAGCCTCTGGAGGGCCTCTGGAGCCTGGGAGAGGCCGTTTTTGCCCTCCCTGAGGCTCGAGGGAAGCCTCTGTAGCCTCGGGAGGCCGAAAAACGGGCCCGTTTCAGCACTTCTGGTATTTCTGGTTCTCCAGAACTGGTCAGAAGCTGCTGAATACCACCTCTGAAGAACAGGGTGTGCTTTCAGGAATATTTATTTATTCTTAGTGTTGATGTATACTGTCATGCCAATCAGAACGTGGTGTGACAACTTTGGTGTGACAAATTCACCATCACTGACCTAGAATAATACCATTTACCTTTGTAAGAGGATGCAGGCCCTGACATAGCTGCATGCATACAGTTTCCCATATAATGAAATCCAGTGCTTAGGCAAGGAGCAGTCTATAGCTTAGGATAAGATCTTAGGAGATTCGGTATTTGGAACCTACAGGCCTGTTAAAAAGACATTGATCTAACCTTTGTGATCTGCACCGTTTTCAGTTACCAAATTCAAATTGTTAAATAATAATATCAGTGAAAGTATCCGCATGTGCGCAGTTATTCTTTCTCACAAGCCATCTTACTTAATGTTTATCTTGGTTTGGAAACTCGGAGACGGTTGGCTTAAAGTAACTCCATGTACCTTAAAGCAGGGGTCGCCAACCTTTTGGACCTCAGGGACCACCAAACTCATAATTTTAGATCCCAGGGACCACTAACTGGCTCTGTGGGTGTGGCCTAATTTGTGGGTGTGGCTTGGTGGACACGTGACTGGCTGGGCATGGCTTGTATATAAATATTATAAATATTTATATATATATATTGAATTTTTTTATTAAAAAAGAGCAACTTTTACCCAAAATCAGGCAAAGCAGGCAGGCAGATTGAGTTGCTCACAGAATCACAGATTCGTTCAGAAATCTATCTATCTGCCATTGGCTAGCTCAGTCTGTCACATAAAATTTGCTTGCAAGCAAACTCACAAAATTAACTCACAACACACCATGTATGTAAATACTGATTTTTTTATAAAAAAGAGCAACTTTTACCCAAAATCAGGCAAAGCAGGCAGATTGAGTTGCTCACAGAATCATTCAGTGATCTATCTATCTGCCATCGGCTAGCTTGGTCTCTCAAATTTGCTTGCCGTGAGTCTGCACTGAATTTGCTTGCAAGCAAACCTTCAGTCCTAAGGGAGGTTCTGCTGTGCTGAGCCGAAGATCTAAAAACTAGCTAGAAAGCAAGAAATCCAACCATTTCCTGCTTCCTAGCTAATCTAAATCTCCCGGCACAGCAGAAAAGAGATGATCGGAAAAAGGAAAAATAGCAACTTAGCAGGCAAGTTTGCCGGGTAAGGAATGAGTGGGTGGGGAGGGTTCCCGCGGGCCATGTGGGCGGTGCAGCCTTGTGTTTCTGCACAGCCTGGATTAATCGCTTTGTGGGGGGAGTGTTCTGGGGGTGAGATTTCTCTATGGCCCACCAAAATTTTCTCACACCCCACAAGTGGGCTGCGGCGCACCAGTTGGCAAATGCTGCCTTAAAGAATCCATAAAAGCTCATTTCATCTCACTAGTAGTACGTGATGTACTGCAACTTGGCAAACTGCTAGCAAGACATTCATTGGTGGCTGATTGTATGTTGCCTAGTTTAAGAAGAAGGAGTAATTTTAGCATATATGATTAAACCTGAGAAGCAGACCTTGTTGTGGTTTGCACACAGCCCCAGAACTGTATCTTCCCTGCGCCAGGACAGTCAAGTTCTGACATGAAGCCAATGCAAGCAATCAATAGCTGCTTCTTGGCTAAGGATTGGAGATACATTGCATGCTATAATTCAAGATGTTGGAAGGAAGCTATGCATGTAGCTTCTTTCAGTTTAGGTTCAATAGCAGTACTGAATTTATAAACATTATGTAATCAGAATATACAAGTCCTCAACTTACAATTGAACCCAACCAATCTGTTGTTATCTGTTGTTTAGTGAGACATTTGTTAAATGGGGTTTGCCCCATTTTACAACCTTTCTTGCCACAGTTGTTAAGTCAATCACTTGATAAGTTAGTAACCCAGCTGTTAAGTGAATCGAATTCCCCAATGACTTTGCTTGTCAGAAGGTCACAAAAGGGGATCATGTGACCCTGGGACACAGCAACGATCATAAATATGAAGCAAGCAGCTGAATTTTGACCACATGATCATGGGGATGCTGCAACAGTCGTAACTGTGAAAAATAGTCGTAAGTCATATTTTTTCAGTGCCATTGTGATTTTGAACGGTCACTAAATGAATTGCTGTAAGTCTAGGACTGCCTGAAACTTCTAACATTGGTCTCACGGTTTCTGCTTCTCTTCTGCTTCTAGGTACAAAAATTCTTCTTGGGCTTGAAGTACAACCTCCCTTCCATGTCAGTGATCAACCACAATTGGCCTCCAGCCCCATACAAATTTCTCACAAATGCCAACCAAGAATTGAAGAAAATATTCCACCACTGGAGGGTTAGGCACTAATTTTGACTCATTCTGTTCATTGCTCTTTCAATCTAAAACATGTTCTTGGGGACTCTGTTCCTTTAAGAGTTCCAGAAGCAAGCTTATATATTTCTTAGGGTTGTAATTAATAGTGATATGATGGAAGGGGGAGAATGAAAACTTGCTTATCACTTTGCTTAATCTTAACATGCTGCAGTGCATTCTTCAGAAAGCTTCTGTGTTGAAAAGGAATGGCAAATCTGAAAATGCTTCCTTCCTCCCTTCCTTTAACTGTCTATGAGTTAAAGAGTAGCCAGTCCCAAGCATTTTCTCAGGTTGCCTGGGATTGGCTTAAGCTGTGCTTGTCTAGTAGTCTTTGCCCTGATCACAGATCTTCTCACATCAGCTGTCAAAGGGAGTTCTGTATTGTTAGCCAGAATGCCTGGCTGATTCGTGCACCTCGGCATGCAACAGCTAAAAGACGCATAGAGTCAGGGAAGGCATTTAAAAGTTCTTTATTTCTGCACAAGAGCAAAGAAGGTACCTCACTGATCCCTCAAGAGGGACAATTGAGCATTGTTTCCACATATCTTTTATGCCTTCTTAAAACAAGGAAAATTATAGGAAAAAAACCCCATCCATTGCGAATACATCA
The DNA here is from genome assembly GCF_049901735.1 of Notechis scutatus. Classification (NCBI taxonomy): domain Eukaryota; kingdom Metazoa; phylum Chordata; class Lepidosauria; order Squamata; family Elapidae; genus Notechis; species Notechis scutatus. Next base: position 339,912,057 of record NC_142009.1, on the reverse strand, counting down.
ATTTAGTACTTGCACACAAGTTTTGTTTGACATGTAATATTCTTAGCATGTAACATGTTTCCCGCATTGTAATAGTGATGGGTCAGCCTTTCAATACTACAGTGAAGCAAAGGATGTAAGAATTCACTTATTACTGGACTGAACCAGTCTGTTCTTGTCAGCTGCATTGCTCTCCTTATTGCTTCCATAGTGTAGGCAGGGTTTTATCTCCCTTCTTCCCCACTTCCTCAAGACCCTGAATACTGCTATAAGGGTCAGGTACCAAATATTTGAAACTGTAGCTGCGGACATGCATGTTTAAAGGTAACAGAGGTAGGTGTGTGTGTGTGTGTGTGTATAGATAGATAGATAGATAGATAGATAGATAGATAGATAGATAGATAGATAGATAGACAGACAGACAGACAGACAGACAGACAGTCAGTATCTAATGTTCTCAAACCACTTTTAGCCTTTTTTTGGTGGGGAGGTGTCTCTGTACTTTATAAGAAGGAATGTCACATTTTTTTGACCTCTCCCTTGTTGCTCCATGCCTTTCTGGTACAGTGTAAGAAGTATCGAGAGCACCTTCCCCCAAAGGATAAAGAAGCCTTGCAGGACAAGTTGTGTGCCAGTGAACTTTTTAAGGGGAAGAAAAGTTTGTACCCTAAGAGGTGAGTGCAAAGTATGAACCTATGCCATCCAGGCCAAGAGGCCTTGACTTCCCCAGCAATGGAGCAGATCACAATCCAAATTGTATGCTTTTCAGCCTCCCCCAGCCTTTCCGAGGGGAATACCTTGAGTTGAAGGAGAACCCAAAATACCGTAAGCTCCAAACCACTGTCAATGACACGCTAGTGATGGCCGACCATGTGAAGAAAATCAACCGAGGCGATGGAAAGGTGGGATATGTCTCTTTAACTTGCTTTGGCTTCCAAGGGGAGGAAACTAGGAATTGCAACAAGAAGGTGCCCAAGGTCACCTTGCTCCTGTAAAGGGAAGAGATCCCTCTATTGCAATCCTGGAATGAGTAAATATTTTGAAACATGTATTGCAATAATATTTGGGAGGCTACACCCACACAGATTTCGCAGTTGATCCCTTCAACAATCAAGATAATAATTAATA